>NC_060123.1:166609796-166911896 GCF_021461395.2 Schistocerca americana | reverse complement strand
TTTCTGTTGGGAGTGTACGAAGCTATTACAAGTTTTAATGAAGGAAATTTAGCAATGTGTAAAATTTTGAGTCATCTAGGCATACCTCCAGGCAAGAACTGTGTCAAGTTTTTGAAAAAGGACGACGAATTTCGGATTAAAAAAGTGGACAAAGCTGTCACAGAAATTGAGCAAAAGTGTCACTAGGCACACAGCAAGCGACAAGAAAAATTAAGGACCAGTTTGAAGTACTAGAAGATCCAGATAGACTTTCATATGAAGCTAGAATGTACTAAACAAAATCACTTTTTGAAAGTCTTATCTTTATTTGCGTTTCCCGACAACTGTGTTTTTCAATGGTGGGGAACATTTCTTGGCTACTACTAATGTTATCAACATTATTTTTATATATTTATACTCAGGTGATGTGAAAAGATTTCCGACGTGATTACGGCCACACGACGGGATTTAACACACTGCAACGCGGAATGGTAACTGGAGCCAGATGCATGGAATATTTCAATTCGAAAATCGAGATCCGTGTTGTTGATTGGGTAAACATTTCTTTTACTTATCCATGCGAGTGTCAAAATTTACTGAGGTCCTGTGTTGGATGAAGAACAAAGAATTGCGTTCATTGTCGATGTGGTCTGCTTTCCTCTGTAGCGACCTTTATCTTTCATCTTCAAAGTCCTACACCGAGAAATGTTCTAATTACTTTAGTCATAAAGTAGACCAGGACTCTTGTTACTAATATGGCACCAACTGTGTGCCAGGTTTTACTGTTAGTAAGGAAGTTAACCAATTGTGGCCACTCTATCTTAAGTAACTTTGGATGCAACTCAGAGCGACGACTACTCTGTTTTTAAAGTTTATAAACTGAGGACGTGAAAAAATGTAGCTGCTTCACTGTGAATTTTTCTTTCATAACCATTGTGTACGATGCTTTCACGTTTAAGGTTTATTGAGGCCAGAAGTTTAACCTGACGTACTTCTGATTAAGTTTTATGGTACAGCTTAACTGAATGTTTTGGTGTGATTTTAATAGTAGTCGGTAAGTGGTGTTGCTCGATGTGAGGTCAGGTTGCTCACTTAGATCTCTATTTCAGAGGAAGAGTGCTTCCCTTCACCATTGTTGTCGCTCTCTTACCATTGGAGAGGGTCACGCCTTCGTTGCCACCAACGCCGCATTGGTTCAGCTGAGTTAGGTTCTCAGTCCAGTACCCGGCTCTCTGCAATGTCACCAGGCGTTTGCTAATTGGCGTCGTATCTGGGGACTCGTTGAAATTGAGAAAAAAAAGCAAAATGGGAAATCAAAGAAAAAATTGGAAAATAAATTAGCGTCATCCCAAAGCAATAGTCACAAACCACTCTTCTCTCCACTCCCCTCCTACGAACTCTCTCGACTCAATATGAGCTGAAAGATAAGGTAGGTTCCATGAGACTTTTCGAGAATAATGCTGCCGAATATAACTTCTCGCTGTCTGACGTCGCTGTTTTTGGTGACGCTCGGATACCGGATGGGGCAGCGTCACAAATAGCAGTCGTGCCTTCGATTAAGAGCGACAGCGCACGATGAATTCATTCCAGCGCCGGATAGTGGTTGTCAAACTAAGTTGTCTTCCAGACAACAGGGGTTGTTCCTGATGGTGCCCATGCCCTCAAACGTGGTCTTCCATGTCATATAGCAGCAGTACGTCTGACGGACAGGCAACTCTGGCGACGGAGAAGCATCGCAAATATGCATACCTCCAAGGCAACGCCCCTCAGGTTTTCAGTCGCCGCCGACTGTCATATGGCAACCTTTTAACCGTGGGGCAAGTACAGCCATGCACTCTCTTCGCTGGGAATCTACAATCCTCCGCCGAGTGACGTGTGCGGAAATATTTCCATATGTATACCTCCGCACACCGGCTATTTACAGCGTTGCAGGATCACTCAATTAGCAGTTGTCCGCCGACGCTGTGGGCCAACTCATGTGCCGGCTGATAGTGGACCATCCATTAGGATCATCGCCCAGGGACTTCGGACCTCTGGAAAGTAGCTTCCGAGGAGTATCTTCGGCCGGCTACTGCCGATTTCTTTCTTCTGTCATCCAGGGGGAAATATAGCACGATTAGTCTTTCCTTTCCTTCGTCTTAGTAAACTTTAATGTTTTCCAGGAGAACGCCTGATAGAAGACCAAGGTAGTTTGCTATTAAGTTTTGTAAGACGAAGGTTTTTGTTTCCTTGATGTCCTGTTGTGTTGCAATATATCTTTCCCTTGTCGATTTTCGACGTCTTGTTTCTTAGGCATATCACTACGTGAAATATTGCAGTTAATGTTTTCGGTGACTGCTGCGGAGCAGTAGTATTGCATTCAGTTGGTGCAGAGTCAAGAATGGGAAACCTAATCCAAGCTGGTAGGCCATGAAGGTGTCTACTGGACCTCACAGTCAATTTGGTGTGTGGCCACTGTGTTGATACCCACTGGGGAAGTTGGTGTCATTTCCAGCGCGAGGAACTTCCAGATTTCCGTTGTGCTATAGAATTTCGTTTTCTCTTTTTCTGTCCTTGCCGTCTAGAACTAGATGGGGTTGTAAATTAAGTACGTTTCATAATCATTTCTCCGTTTCGGTAGTAACGTCGTACACCTAATAAGTTCTTTGCAAGACTGAGCAAACGCTTGTCCGAATCACAGTCTACCCAAAACCAGCGCCGCGATATCATTCTTAACAGAGAAATCTTCAGACGTAAAAGTACAAGTAACTGCGAACTAATCGAATGGAAGCGTTATAGGACTATTACTGGTAATGGTCCTACAACACTACCTTGGGGATCATTACCGCCAGATACCTCCAGTTTCGCTTTTGCCATGTCTAGCTGGAATCAAACCAAACACATACTGCTTTTCACGTCTTTCATGTTACGCCCAGTGTCGACAGAAGGGAAGGAGTGCTTCCCTTTACAAACAATATGATATTTAAAGAGGAATTTTACGTGCTCATTCTATAGAGCGGTCTGATATTACAATAGTGCTAAATACGTTTTATCGGTATATATTAAAAGGGACAGTAAAACAAGATGAATAACCAGTAATCCAGCAGAGGTAGCGCCGTCGTGGCGCGCGCCGATTGCTACCACTACGCAGAAGCCAGCGCTTCTGGACAAGTAACATTCCCCTCTTTTTTGTTTGTAAGAGGAATAAAACCGGCGCTTTCCATCGACCATGAGCATAACATGAAAGGCGTGAAAACACGTACTTGTTTGCGTTTACATTAGCTACACATTACGAAAACGAAACTGAAAATATCTGCCGAAGCACCACAGAAAATTCTTCTGACTACTCTTGAGAGACTCTGTATACATAACGTAATAGCTAATAATGGTGCTGTATGTGCCACTATCTCAATGCTAGAATATTTTAGCGAAGTGCTGGAAGCCTTACAAATGTTCGGCACTTGGCGCAACGATGGGCAGTTGTTCCTGAAAATAAACAAAAGCAACGTATTGCATTTGAATAGGCAGAAACGCGGGTAACTGTATAATTAATGATCGCAAAGCAAAGAAGCACAGACAGACACATCCACTAAATATCGGAGAATGTGTGTATGGAGCGATTTAAAGCGGAAAGATCACATAAGACTAATAGCAGTTAAGGCACATACCAGAGAGATTCGTTCCAAGAATTCTCAGGAAGTACAATACACTCATGGATGTGGTTGCTTACAAACTCTTCGAGATACCAAAACTAGAATATCGCTCGTCGGTGTAGGATTCGTAACAGAGAGGACTAGCAGAGAAAGCTGAAAATATCCAAAGAACAGTAGCACTTTTTGTTGCAGATTCATTAGTATTTACGAAAGCATCGTGGAGATGTTAATTCAAGTTCAGTGCCTCAACTATAAGAGATGGGCTTCTGTATCAAGGTGTGGGTTTATTGTTACAATTCCGAGCGCGTACGTTCCCAGACGAGTCAACCAATATGTTGCTTCCTCCAGCGTATACATCAAAACAAGACAATTAAGACCGAGTTAATGAGAGTAGGCTACACACGGAGCATTATCAGCAGTCGTTCTTCCCAGGAATCGTTCGTGATAGGAACAGGAAATAAGGGAAATGACACTGTGAACAAACTACCTTCCTCCCAACGCAGTGAGATAGCTTGCAGAGTATAGATGTAGATTTTTCTGAGACACTAAAAGGGTTAAAAATCCACCGTCGCCAATTCCCTCATCGACAGCTTCAGTGTCAACACCGGGATACCATAGAGAGTCTCACCATCAACACATGCGAGTCATAAAATTAAGATTATAATGTAATTTTATATAGCAAATCATCCATAACAGTCGCCAATTCTATCGATCAATAAGTCTATTTATGTACTTAAAATTGTAGCATATCCATAATGGTACGTTTACGATTGAATATCGGAAATATCTCTTTCCAGCCCATCGCCGAAGGAAGAAATAGGGAAAACAAGCAGAAGACAGACTCGAGATTGACGATAGCGTATGTTTTCCAATTACGATTTGACCGTCTACTCCAATATTAATTGTGTTTATTGTGTTTATATACTTTGACCGATTTTGTATTACTTTAGGCACCCTCATTTCTTTACTATTGAACACAGATCAGGACTGGTTTTGAAGAAATGTCACTTCGCTGTGTGTACTCTGTGTGTTTTATCTAAGAAGCGGTACGTGTTTGTTGTTAGCACAGCAAGCAACTGTTAAAATCGTAAATCGGCAACATAATTTCCGTATTATGAGTACTGTCTCTCAATTTTTGTTGAAATAGTAGGTCAAAAAGCGAGATGGGAATACTGATGCAGTCTGGTGTCGATAGAACTTACACTTGAATCTCCCTATATTATCGTTCATTTATGTTTCTAGAATATACATCATGCGGGTTCTGTCTTAAGTTTTGAGACATTCAACAGAGCAGTCATTGAGGGTTACAAAGACTAAACTATTTTAGTTTTATTTACAACATGAAAATAAAAGTAAGAGTTAACTCAAAAAAATAGGAACAAGTGATGTTTAAAGAAGAAGACTTAATTGTTGAATAAAATCCTTCATCGTAAGTCAACATGCCATAGATGCCTATCTGAGAATTATTTTGTGATTTGTGTTGCACATGTTGCTGCATTCTGCAATTTTCACGCTTTATTTTCGCCGCTATGTAAAAAACATGTGGAACTTACTTCATCAGACTGCCATATCCAATATAAATCAAAAACATTCTCCGACATGTATCTCTGGCGCGGTTCACATTAGAACCAGCGTCCTTACATAGCAACGATGAAGCTGTGACTTCCAAAAGTACATTGGTCTAGCTGAAAACTGCTTAAAAGACGCTGTAGAGTTTTACTGATCTCCCTGCGTCGCATATTCCACTATCATCCACTATAGCTGCCGTAAAAGTATTGTTGACTTTTGTTTTGTGGGCATTACACCGTGCTCCAAGGCATAAATCCATGACTAACGATTCGTCTTCCAGAGCTTGAGCCAGAGAATGAAGCCTTGGACCACAGCATAATGCCCACGAAGCAAAAATCATAAATAACGCATATTCAATAACGCTAATATCGGATGTCTGTGCCTGCTTTCTAGGTAGGCTGTCATTGGACCTGTTTAGCACGTATGTTTTGTTGGTCTGCGGAAATCACATCACAATTTGCGTTCAACTCTTTTTTCAGTGAGGTTTCAAATTTTCGCTCACACCACCTGTTGATGCTGCAGTGGTAATGGAAATACTCGTAAATAATGTAATTCAGTACAAAACATTTCCAGTCATAATTCTCTATGTAAGGCTCTCCGTCACTCAAAGTGTTCACGCAAAATCTTTCCAGCGGAGACAAGTTTCACGTGCTTACATCTGCGTGTGACTGCAGCCTCTGTCTTTGCATGCGAACGCTGCCAGGGGAAACTGAATAATTCTGGTACACAAATTTCATTTTCGCGGCTTATTCGCCGGCTAGCCATTCTCTTTTTCCGAAACTTACATTACCGATGCCCTTATTTGCTCCGTTGAACTGAAGCGGAAAAAATAACTCTTCGCAGTATCACATTTCTGAGTGCTATTTTATGTAGCGGCGAAAAAGTATTGGAAAAAACAGGAAAACGAAATGTTGGGTGAGCTGGTTCCGAAACGAAACTGCTTGCTGCAGAGAGTAAATGCTTTTAAGCTCTTGGAGACAGAATGTTAAATTCTACGTGCTGAGTTAGTCGCATGGAAAACATTTCGTTTTTGGAATGACAATCTATTGAAATAAATTAAAACTGTAGAGCAAAGACATATGTTTCCACGTAGAGTGTGTTAAATGTGAGTAGTATTTGTGCGGAAGGTGGTGCACCCGACATTTTTATATTTTGGTAGATGTTATACGTAAGTCTGCCGACACTGTCCTGATGGCTGAGGTCAGTTGCTGATACCGCATTATCAGAAGCGTGTAGTCTCTGTTACCCATAAACCACCATTTCCTTAAGGAATCTACCTCCCCCGTACTAAACAGCTACAAAAGTATGATTTAGTCTGAATTTGGTCTGGTAACTTGCCCTCCATTTTAAGTAACACATAGCTCCTTAAGCATCTTAACATTCATAACATCATATCTCCTGAAATGAGATTCGTACAATGATTTAATTTTGTAGATACATTCGGTGATACATGTTTATACCTTCTGCAGAATGTGTTACGGATATAATTAGTAGTAGAGAATATAATCACTCATCCTACTTAGTAAGCGGTTAAAACTTCAAAGCCTGTATTGTAGGCGTATCTTTAAAACGATGATACTTGACCTTGTGGAGATGAATAACCAGTTTTGTGTGTCAGAACTAACTTTGAAATAAAACGACGCTTATAAATCGGAATCAGATCTTGTTATCATTCAACTGAATGAAGATTGGCTCGTTTTTTCGAGCGTGCTGTGAGCGTTTAAGGCTGCGACAACAGAATACGATGTGTTGCTTGTCGTATTACAATACCAATCGTAATAGGTCACCTTGTATTCCATCTGTTCGCTAAGACGGCAACGTCGGGAGAGAGTACACAGCAGCATTGAGATACACTAACATCTACCCGAAAAACAAATTCGGATAGAAAATAAATCACGGTATATATTTCTCAGAACGGAAAGTGTGATACTAATGATAAATTGTAGGGTTATAAAGAACCTTTGAGTGGCATGGGAGAATGCTTCACAATAAATTTATCAACATCATTCGACAACTAATTGCATAATGTCTGTCCATTCTTTTCATCCCTGAACCCATATGACAGTAAATTTTATCACATAGACAAACCAACAAATATACTAATTCCATCTGGGTGGTAGAAATAGTTCGTACAGATAGGAAAATGCTTTCTTTCTTTTGAATGCATAGTTTTTAATTTCTCAGTAAATTTCAGTATTTAAGTGTATTAGATTAAATGCCGCAGTTTGATTTATCACAGATCGATGAAAAGACAGACCACATTTACAGGGAAGTGAGGTGACAGGAGCAGATGCAAGTTGCCGGACAGCTCCACCGAGGGAATGGAGTGCAAGAGATGAGTTTCTTGTCTGTACCGTTCCTGAATGTCACGACTCGATCAGAACGTCATTTAGCTAGGCGTCAGATCTGCACATAGGCCGAAATCATGACAGAATCGTACGACAGAATAAGTGATGCTTTTGCACGAACTACTTGCTGCCTGGCAGCGTTCACATGCAAAGACAGAGGACTGCAGTCACACGCAGATGTAAGCACGTGAAACTTGTCTCCGCTGGAAAGATTTTGCGTGAACGCTTTGAGTGACAGGTAGCCTTACATAGAGAATTATGACTGGAAATGAACTAAAATATATTTTAGTCGTAATTGCATAAATAAATCAATATTTCAGACTTATTTCTCAATTTTCTCCTTCTCCTGTAGAATGATCTTTAAATTGGACTTCCAGGGTAATGAGCATACGTTCAGGTGACACTGAGCTGATATTGCTTTAAAATTCTCTACCAGGCAGGTTCATCAGTATATATCGTTTTGGCGACTCGCATCCCCTATGACACGAAGTAGAAATTTCTGCACGCAGCAGACAAAACACACGCTTACGTGTAAAATACACGTAAAGGAATATAGAGAATAGCAATAATATTACATCTTTCCATACACAGAACTTCGTACTGAAATATTCGTCCACCACTCATTGTTTAGAACTCATTATCTACCTAGAGCTAATGAATCAGTGCCTGTTCTAGACTCAAGGATTTGGTTTTTCAAATATAGATTATTAGTACATAGTTCATCTAGACGCTGAAAACTATTTTTTTCCTTTATTGTATTTCAATTCCCCATTGGGGTGCGCTGGCAGCAGCATATGCACTGCACTTCAGCCGAAAGACGTAGAACAAACAATAGAAGACACTTAAAAAAACAAAGGAGAAGACATGGTCAACATAGATACAAAAAAGTGGGAACATAGTGGAAGACAATAGACAAAAAAGGGGCGACTGTAAAATGGGGATAAAAACCGTTAAAAAGTAGCACACACAAAGAAACAAACACTGGAACAACTAAAAAAACAAGGCACAATGTGACCAGAGCAGAAAAGTATCGACAGATGGCGTTGCACGTAACAAACACTGACAGTAACACTAAGTACAAGGCCAGCACATAATTAAAATCACACCTCTTGATGCACAAGGGAAACAGCACTAAACACAACACTGACATGGCACACTGACGAAAATAGAACGGAGGATCTGCCAGGCACAAGGAGATGAGGGAGAAGGGAAGAGGGGTGGGAGGGGAAGAGATGGTGGGGATGGGCAGGGAGCGCCCCAAAGGAGGCCAGGTTGGGAAGGGAAGAGGCAAGGATGGGGTGCAGGTCTCTGATGGGAGGGGGAGGAGGAAAATCTGCTCTGGGAGAAGGAGGGGAGAGGAAAAAGGTGGCCCTGGGGAGGGAGGGAACAAGGCCAGGTTATAGTTGGAAGGGAGGGTATATGTCATGGTGAAGTTCATCATCCAGGAGGGGGAGGCAATGGAAATTGCCATGATGAAGGAGCTGGAGGGTGTGGAGGTGGAGAGAGGGAGGGATACAGCAATAGAGGCGCAGCAATGGTTGGAGGGTGGAGAGGAAGTAGGAAACTCGGGGGTGGGGGGAATCAAGCCTGCAGACAACGTAAAGGATGCAGAGATGTTGGAGGAACAGGAGGAGGTGGGGTAAGGGGATGAATTTCATACAGGAGCCGTGTGGGGGAAGGAAGACAGATATGGAAGGCAAGGTGGAGTGCATGGCGTTCGAGTATTTGGAGGGCCTTGTAAAAGCAGGTGTGTGCAGAGATCCAGGCAACGATGGCATAACAGAGGATAGGTTGGATGGAGGATTTGTAGGTGGGAAGGATGGTCGAAGGATGCAAACCCTATGTCCGGCAAGACAGGAGATTCAGGAGGTGCAGGCGGCATTTAGCTTTCCGCTGGATGGTCTGGAGGTGAGGGGTCCAGGTGAGATGATGGTCGAGGTTGGGGCCAAGATATCTCAGGGTGGGATTGAGCTGGATGGGACGACCTTAGAGGGTGAGGTAGAAATCATGGAGACGGAAGGAGCAGGTGGTGCATCCTATGATGATTGTGTGGGTTTTGGAGGGGTTGAGATGGAGGAACCACTGGTTACACCAAGTAGTGAACTGGTTAAGGTAGGTTTTAGGGTGTGTTGGGACCATTGAATGATAGGATAGAGAGCCAGGAAGGTGGTGTCATCAGCATACTGGAGAAGGTGGACAGGTGTGGGTGGCTTGGGCATATCAGCCATATAAAAGAGATAAAGGAGAGTGGACAGCACAAAGCCCTGGGGGACACCAGCAGTGATATAAAAGATATGGGATTTGGTGTTGTGGAGAGTGACATAGGAAGGATGGCGTGAGGGGAAGGAGGCGACCAGATGGACAAAATTGATAGGCAGGGTGTAGGTTTGGAGTTTAAAGAGGAGACAAGGATGCCATACACCATCATAGGCATTTTGAAGGTCGAGGGAAGCAAAAATGGCGGAGCAACGAGAGTTGAGCTAGAGGGAGAGGAGGTTAACGAGGTTAAGGAGTTCGCCTTCAGTGCAGAAGGAGGGTCGGCAGCCACACTGGGTAAGGGGGAGGAGGTGGTGTTGATTAAGGTGTTGATGTGTATGGTGGGAGAGTATGGATTTGAAGACTTTACTGAAGGTGGAGGTGAGGCAGATACGACGATAGGAAGAAGCGACAGAAGGGGGTTTGTTGGGTTTGAGGAATAAGAGGATGTGGGAAGTCTTCCACAGGCCAGGGTAGAAGCCAGTAGAGAGGAGGACGTTATAGAGATGGGCGAGGGCAGTCAGGAAGGAATAGGGGCCTTCTCTAAGGTAAAGGTAGGTGACACAGTCGTGACCAGGGGCCAGGTTGCATTTGGACCAGAGGATAAGTTTAATGTCTTGTGCTGTGATTGGAGTGTTGTGTCAGAGGGAGATAACTGCCCCATGACTAAAAGCAAGTGGAGCGACCGAGGTATCAGGACGTTCCCTGTTAGTGGGGAAAAATATGTCTCTGAGCATTGTGGGACTTAACATCTGAGGTCATCAGTCTCTAAGAACTACTTAAACCTAACTAACCTAAGGACATCACACACAGCCATGCCCGAGGCGGGATTCGATCTGTGACCATAGCGGCAGCCCGGTTACGGACTTAAACGCCTAGAACCACTCGGTCACAACAGCCAGCAGTGGAGAAAAGAGAATAATCAAAGTAGGGATCATCTGGGATGGAGAAGACTCCGGAAAGGTGGGAAGCGAAGTGGTTGGCCTTACTGAGGTTATTAGGAAGGGAGCGGTCGTTATGGTGAAAGGGGCAGTGGGGAACAGAATGGGAACCAGTAAGGTGATGGAAGGTGGCTCAGTACTTGGAGGAGTTGACCGGGAGGGTGGTGTTGAGTCATGTGCCGGTCTAGCACCAGTCCCGGCTTTTCGTTGCTGTAATAAGGTTCCGTAGATCTCATTGTATTTGTCGGTGGCGTTTTAGTGTATCCCTGTCACGAGTGAGCAGGAAGGAGCTATAGAGGCGGCGGGATTCACGGAGGAGGAGGACAGCCTGTGGAGGAAGAGTGGGATGGTGGGGGTGGATGGTTTTAGTAGGAACATGGGGCTCCATGGCGCCAGTAATTACCTTCTGAACGAAGGACAAGGCGTGGATGATGTCATCAGGATGGTGATAGGTAAGAGGCTGGCTTTCGACCTGGGTGGTGTTAAGTTCCCGGTAGGCTTCCCAGTTGGCACGGTGGTAGTCATGGACGACCTTTGGGAGGGGGTGGAGGGTGGGGAGCCGGAGGGGAGTGGTGAGCAGATCTTATGGTGAGAAGCATGGGGATGTGATCGCTACCTGTGGGGCCAAGGATGGCGAAGGTGATACACCCAAGGAGGTTGGCTGAGGCAGTGAAAACATCATGGGTGGTGTCACTTTCAGGGAGGTTGAGCTGGGGAAGGGGAACAAGGTCACCTAAGATCGTGGAGAGGAACTGATGCCACCGCCAAAGGGTGGCAGGAGAGCGGCTATAGATGTCGAGGTCGGTGGCAATCACGAAGGTGGAGAAGGTGTGGTCAAAGTGCGAGATGAAGTCATAAGGAAGACGAGCAGTGGAGTGGACATAGATGGAGGCTCAGGTAATGGTGAGGGAGGGGAAGAAGACGCTGAGGATAAGGTGTTCTGTGGGGTCATTGAGGAGAGTTTGTGGCCAGACAGGGATATGCTTAAAGTGACTAATCGCGACTCCACATGGCACACGAGGACCAGGAGCATCAGTGCAGTGGAGGATATAGAGAGAGGTGCGGATTGGATGGTGGGGCTAGAGAAATGTGTCATTCAAGAGGAAGGTGTCGACCTGGGGGTTGGAGAGGGTGTGCATGAGTAGGTGTTTGTTGGAGTGTAAGGAGCGATTGGAAACTGATTTCATCAAAAACATTTATATTTCACCATTAGTCTTCTTCTTTAGGTCATACTAGCTTCAGTCATACCAAGGGCAAGGCTAAGTGAGTGACTATTCCATGGCATAATAGAACTTAAAGGTTATATATACATGGTGGTCCACTGATCGTGACTGGGCCAAATCTCTCACCAAATAAGTATCAAACAAAAAAGTTACAAAGAACGAAACTTGTCTAGCTTGAAGGGGGAAACCAGATGGTGCTATGGTTGGCCCGTTAGATGGCTCTGCCGTTGGTCAAACGGATATCAACTGCGTGTTTTTAAATAGGAACCCCCATTTTTATTACATATTCGTGTAGTACGTAAAGAAATATGAATGTTTTAGTTGGATCACTTTTTTCGCTTTGTGATAGATCACGCTGTAATAGCCACAAACATATGACTCACAATTTTAGACGAACAGTTGGTAACCGGTAGGTTTTTTTTTAAATTAAAATACAGAACGTAGGTACGTTTGAATATTTCGTTTCGGTTGTTCCAGTGTGATACATGTACCCTTGTGAGAACGCACGCTGTTACAGCTTGATTACCTCTAAAGACCACATTAATGCAATAAATGCTGAAAATGATGTCCGTCAATCTCAATGCATTTGACAATACGTGTAACGACATTCCTCTCAACTGCGAGTAGTTCGCCTTCCGTAATGTTCGCACATGCATTGACTATGCCCTGACGCATGTTGTCAGGCGTTGTCGGTGGATCACGATGGCAAATATCCTTCAACTTTCCCCACAGAAAGAAATCCGGGGACGTCAGGTGCTTCGACGACCAATCCACCTGACTTGAAATATGCTATTCAGTACCGCTTCAACTGGACGCGAGCCATGTGCCGGACATCAATCACGTTGGAAGTACATCGCCATTCTGTCATGCAGTGAAACTTCTTGTAGTAACATCGGTAGAGCATTACGTAGGAAATCATTATACATTGCACCATTTAGAATGCCATAGATGAAATGGGGGCCAATTATCTTTACTCCCATAATGTTGCACCGTACATTAACCCACCAAGGTCACTGATGTTCCACTTGTCGCAGCCATCGTGGATTTTCCGTTGCCGAATAGTGCATATTATGCCGGTTTAGGTTACCGCTGTTGGTGAATGACGTTCGTCACTAGATTGAACGCGTGCAAAAAATCTGTCATCGTCCTGTAATATCTCCCTTCCCCAGTTGTAGAACTGTGCACGACGTTCAAAGTCGTTGCCATGCAATTCCTGGAGCATAGAAATATTGTACGGGAGCAGTCGATGTTGATGTAGCATTCTCAACACCGACGTTTTTGAGATTCCCGATTCTCGCGCAATTTGTCTTCTATTGATGTGCGGATTAGCCGCGACAGCAGCTAAAAAATGGTTCAAATGGCTCTGAGCAATATGGGACTTAACTCTTGAGGTCATCAGTCCCCTAGAACTTAGAACTACTTAAACCTAACTGACCTATCACACACATCCATGCCTGAGGCAGGATTCGAACCTGCGACCGTAGCGGTCCCGCGGTTCCACACTGTAGCGCCTAGAGCCGCTAGGCCACTCCGGCCGGCGACAGCAGCTAAAACACCTACTTGGGCTTCATCATTTGCTTCAGGTCGTGGCTGACGTTTCACATGTGGCTGAAAACATTCTGTTTCCTTGAGTAACGTAACTATCAGGCGAACGGTCCGGACACTTGAATGATGGCGTCCAGGATTCCGAGCAGCATACATAGCACACTCCCGTTGGGCATTTTGATCAGAATAGTCATACATCAACACGATATCGACCATTTCCTCAATTACTAAGCGGTCCATTTTAACACGGGTAATGTATCACGAAGCAAATACCGTCCGCACTGGCTAAATGTTACGTGATAGCACGTACTGATACGTTTGTGACTATTACAGCGCCATCTATCACAAAGCGAAGAAAGTGGTCCAACTAAAACACTCATATTTCTTTACGTACTACACGAATATGTAATAAGGAATGTGGGTTCCTATTTTTAAAAAAACGCAGTTGATATCCGTCTGACCTATGGCAGCGCCATCTGGTTTCCCCCTACAAGCTAGACGAGTTTCGTTCCTTGTAGTTTTTTCGTTTGATGCTTATTTCGTGAGATATTTGGCCCGCTCACTATTAGTGGACCACTCTATTTATATGAAATCGGAATTTCTGTCTGACAAAGATGTACTCTAACTGAAATCATTTTGTATCGCCCGGCCTTTTACAAGTGTACCTCTTCCTCTAGTGATTCTTGAACAGAGTACTCACTAATACTAGCTGAAATTTTTTGCAGAGCGAAATTAGTCTTTCTCCTCACTCATTCCTAGTACTATGCCCATATTCTCCCGTAACCTTTTCTTCCACACCTTCCCCTTCAACCTCATTCCACTCCCCCTGGACTATTAGCTTTTCATTTCTCTCTGTCTCTCTCTCTCTCTTCCCACGTTTAATATCAGATACCGGATTCTAAGGCGTACCCAGGAGTAGATATAGTCTCAGAGCGCAATTTATCAACGAAGAAGAGTAGGATTAGTCAGGAACAATCACTACGAGGAGGAATCACTACGCAAAGAAGTGGAAAACGGATGTATCAGGGAATGAAGAGATATGCTTGAAGTTCTCTAACGCTATACATACAGTGATAAGGAATAGCTGAGTAGGTGCTTCAGGTGAAAGAGGAATCAGAGAAGAACACAGGCTTCCGCGGCCGGTGTCATAGTGATTGAAATTTTTCTGGGTCGTGCCCTGAAGAAGGCCCTTGCAATTCGGCCGAAACGTCGGTTTTAGTTTATTATTGTTGTTAGTTTTTAGCAATGACGCGGCATAATACCCATAAGAATTTCAATCACTAAGAAACAGAGAAGCTGGAAAAAGAAACAAAGGTAGTAAGAACTGTGAAAATACCATGGGTAACAGAAGATATATTTCAGCTGAACAATGAAAGAATGATGTAAAAATAAGTTCAGAGAAATTCAGGAACACAGAAATACAAGTCACTGCGGAGCGAAACAATCAGTATGTGCAGGTAAGCTAAGGCGAAATGGTTGTGTGATTAATTGGAAGAGATCGGGAAAGGAATAATTGCCGGAACGACTGACTCAGCATATAGAAAAGTCAAAACACCCTTCAGTAAAATTAAAAAGAAATGTAACATTAAGAGAGCGATGGGAATTTCAGTGTTTAATGCTGAGTCGACAACCGATAAGTGGAAAGAGTATATTGGAAGGCCTTTCCTTAAAGACTAGTCTAATGTGATAGAAGAATCAAGAAGAGTCGATACTAAAGAGATAGTGTATCCAGTATTAGAATACAAAAGAGCTTTGGAAGACTTAAGATCAGATAAGGCATGTGAAGTAGATAACATTCACTCAGAATTTCTAAAATCGTTGGTGGAAGTAGTAACGAAACGACCATTCACTTTGGTGTGTATAATGTATGAATTTGGCTATATACCAACTGACTTCTGGAAAAATATTATCCACACAATTTCGAAGACTGCAAGAGCTGATTAGTGCGACAATGTTTGCCCAATCAGCATAACAGCACACACAACCAAGCTGCTGACAAGTGTATTATACAGAAGAATGGAAAAGAAACTCGTGGATGTGTCAGATGACGAGTAGTGTGGCTTTAGGAAATTTATACGCCCGGGGAGGCAGCTCTGGCGTTGTGGCTGATAATGGAAGCAAGACTAAAGGAAAATAATATCACGTTGTTGGGATCTGTGGGGCTTAAACAAGCGTTAGACAATGTGAAATGGTGTCAGATGTTCAAAATTCTGCGGAAAATATCGGTAAGTCATAGGGAGAGACGGGTAATATACGACATCTACAGGACCCAAGAATGAATTACAAGAGTGTAAGGCCAAGAATGAAGTGCTCGAATTAGGAAGTGTGGAAGACAGGATGATCTTTCGCTCCTATGGTTCAATCTATACATCTAAGAAGCAGTGATAGAAAAAGGTTTGAGAGTGGAATTAAAGTTGAATGCGAAATGAGATCAGTAATAAGATCCGCTAATCACATTCCTATTCTCAGTGATAGTTAGGAAGAATTATAGAATCTGTTGAATGAAACGAACAGTGTAATGGGCATAGAATAAGTATTGAGGGTAAATCGCAGAAAAACAAAAGTAAAGAAAAATTAGAACAGTGAGAAGCTAAATATCAGGACTGACGGTCACGAAGTAGAAGTTACGTAACTCTGCTACCTAGGCAGCAAAATAATCCACGAAGGACGCATCAAGGAGGTCATCAAAAGCTGACTAGTAATGGCAAGAAAGAGCATTCCTGGCCAAGAGAAGTTTTCTGGTATCAAACATTGGCCTCAATTAGTGGAAGAGGTTTCTGAGGATGTACGTTTGGAGCACAGAATTGAACGGTAGTGAAACATGGACTGTGGGAAAACCGGAACGGAAGAGAATCGAAGCATTTGAGATATAATGCTACAGAAGAATGTAGAAAATTTGGTGGACTCATAACATAAGGAATCAGGGGTTCTGCGCAGAATCAGAGAGGAAAGGAATAAATGAAAAAAAAAAAGAACTCACAGGAGGATGTCTGTTAAGGCATCTGGGAATGACTCCCATGGTACTAGTCGGTGCTGTAGAGGGTAAAAATCGTAGAGCAAGACGGAGACGGAATACATCCAGCAAATAATTAAGTCAAGTGGTACTCTGATATGAAGAGGGCGGCACAGGACAAAAATTCGTGGCGGGCCGCATTGAACAAGTCTGAAGACTGATGACTCAAAATAATTTTTATGCATTATACCTGGCGGGACGAATATCTGACTCAAAGTGGAAGAAAAATGTTCTATGAACGTATCCACTGTAAATGCCGCTGACGAATGCCAGTTCCTATGTCCACGTGCTGTTTATTCGCAGTGTGTTGCAGGCTTTTTATTTGTTGCGGGGTTCTGTAAGGAGCAGAATAGTCCGATATTTATGTCGGGAACTAGCCAAGATGGTATTTGTGTAAGGCCAAGTAGATGGAAACCGTCGAGGGGCAGCATTTCTTTACCGAAACAAGTACCCTCGCAGACACCAACCACATCACACAACATTTCAAGCCCTTTTGGGGCGTGTGTGATCACGTGTCTTTTCAGACGGACGTATATGCAGGGAGACGGCGGACTCTGTGCACACCAGATTTGGAGGACCGGATTCCACAGGATATTGAACCTAGCACTAGTGCAACCTCCAGGAAACTGGCACGCTAATATGCTGTAAACCAACGTACGATTATGTGTGTCCTACATTACAGTTGTTACTATCCCTGTCACACACAGATACATGAAGGTCGCTTTGAACATCTCTTGTAACGTGGATGTGATGAAATTTTGTAGTGTGTTCCCGGACTATTTGTTGTCAATGCACGCACACCATCCATTTCCAGCCACATTTTCATAGGATGTTATTTCTTCCATTTCCAGTCAGGAATCTGTCGCTGGAGTTTGTAGGTTTTATTAATGTTCACCCTATAGATATCTAACCATTCGCTAAACAATGTATAGTAATTGAGGGAGAAAGTGAAGATTTTATTAGAGTTTGCCTAAGAAAACATAAGTCCTTTCATAAATACACTTTCCTGTTTGTCACCTCAACACTGTTCAGCACACTTTTCTTTCACTTCCACATTTAAGTACAATGTAAGTAAGACGAATCGTAAAGTTACATCTTTACAAAACACAGTTTCATGTAATGATTCACATGACCTCTGGTCCACAGTAGTTTGTTATGTAAATGAAATCCAGATTCGCTGTAGTTTACAAATGGTGTACATATTAGAGCATGTTTATTTTAAGTAGTGATCTGTTCCTTTGCTTTTTATTATACATATATAATTTATCTAAAATAAGTGTAGATTTCGTTCTCGGTTTACTGTAGTTTAAATTCATGTCATTTGTAAAAGATAATATTACGTCTAATGCTCAGACAACATGATCATTATCGTTACACATGTTGATACCTTTAATTTTACTGGATATAAGATAGACCAAAAGGTAACTATCTGGGTGTTGTATGTTAACTATCCAATCGGGTCCTGTGTAGAGTAACTACTGTTCGCTATTTCCTTTAAATAACGCCAGCGATTTGAGTAGCACTGTCTCTCGAAATAAGTATAATTGAACATGATCTAACCTTCCGTCGTATGTATTTTTTCTTTTTCCGGCACGATCAGCGAGCCCAGCCAGTGTGTTACTTACCTTTCCTTCCAGAGCGTGTTATTCCTTAGGCACTAATAGTCATGGGTACATTCATTCGTTGCTTTCCTTATGGCGGTTGAGTAATTCTATGGGTGTGTATAGCGCTGTGTAAATAGGTCAACTATTTACAATATTTTCAAACGGTTCACCAAATCCTATCCACCATGTGAGTTGCATAATAGCATATGTAAGTTCCAACAAATCGACTGAATTCTCTGAAAATGCATTCATTAGACTTAATTTGAAGGTGGTACCAGGAAATCAAAATATCAGTACTACTGTCTCTTAAAGAATTTCTCAATTTCTTGCACGTAAAATTCGAGGTATTGAGGTATTGTCTGTGAGGGATGTGACACGCTTACCAGCTGTGGGTATGTAGTGTTTGAGGATCCTCCTTATAACAGTAGACGCTGCCGTCGATATTGTAGCATATAGCTTAGCATAATTTGAGAAAAGGTCATACAGAACTGTTAAATACGTTACGCATCATGCAAAGGACATTGGCCCGCTGACATCTAGAGATACGATTTGTAGTAGGCATGTTGGTAAGACAGTAATTTCGTGTAGCGGTACTTATCAGTAGACATCGCTCTTCGACACAACATAAAAATTTTTAACAATTATTCAACATACCTTCGCATATTTGGAAAGTAGCAAAATAAATTTAGCTTTCTTAAACATTTTGTGGCACCGTAATGACCCCAAACATTATGAATACGGTATGTCCAATGAAGGCTTCGTTACAAGTATCGGGAATGCACACACACCAGTTGCCACTAGAAACATTATGTCTCCAGAATAAAAAGTTGTTTTGCATTTCGAAATGCTGCAATATTTTCTCAGATGAATTTTCTGCAGGAGGAGTCTTTACTTTGTTCCACATTTGATCTGCATCTTTGCCATGTAGCCAAAATTGTACACTTATCTAAATAGTATTCATTACAACGCATATCATTCATTAAGAAAATTCAGTAATCAATTATTTGGCGTGTTAAATCTGAAAGGTAAATCACTCCTTGAGGTATACGGCAGAAAACATCAGCCACACCATTGTTCTCAGATTTTACATGCATGTCTCGAAACTATATTCCGGTAGGAAAGCTGTCCATGTCGTGATCCTAAGATGTAGTACCTTATAGGTTAGTAAAATGCTCAGAGCGTGTTGGTCACAAAATGTCTTAATGTGTTTTCCATAAATGTAATAACTGAACCTCTTAAATGCCCGTATAGTGGCCAGAGCTTCTAACTCAGTAGAAGAATATCCACGTTCACAATCGAACACTTTATTTCCTCACAACCCAACATTAATTCCTGCAAGTTAACTATGACTCCAGCCTGTGAAAATATTGGTAACGTTTGGTCCCAAAATTCAGTGTGTTATTCCCTTGTAGCAGCTGCACTAAACATGTCATCAACAGATAGTGTTGCTTTGTATTGTAGATCTGTTTCTAGTGCCCTAATGAATACTCCAAACCTTATGTTAAGTCCAGAAGGTAAAACACAAATCTAATAACTTCTACCAGCACGGACAAAGGCTGTATATTTCCCAGTCTCAGTTGGTAATAAGACTTGCTAATAGGAATAGTGGAGATTTCGGCTAGTCATATAGTGAACAGCTTCAAATTTTAGTATTTGCGCTTCCAGATATACTGACTGCATGCAGGCAGGTATTATTGTTTTATTAATAGCATTTGTACCCAGAACAAGGCGTATTTATCCATTGATTTTATTTGTTACTGGTAATGGACTACAGTATGGTGAATGTGATAGTTCCATTATTTTCTACTGAAGTATTCGTCTTATTTCTAGATTAACAGCCTCTCATTACGTCCACGGAATGGAGTAAGAATTACGGCAAAATATCTCATGTGGTACCACATTCATATAGAACACGTATTTATATTTTACGCCAGGTTTCTCCTCATAAACATGTAAGTACTTCAAAAGCATGTTTCTGAAATCTATTTGCTGCTTTTTTGCCAGATAAAAAGATCCACTATCTTGCTTTGTGTATTACTTTTTTATTGTCATTTTCACCTTGGGGGGTGGGGGGGGAGGGAGGGACAATCTTCAGATACACTAATCGTTTTCAGACATTCTACTTTAATTGACTGGTAGTACTTAGTATATTACACTGGGGTTTGTATTAAATATACTGCAGTATCGTTGCCCTAAATGCGCAAGCAGTACTTACCCAAAGAAAAGTCTAATTGTCTTTCCACTGGGAAGAACTGCATACCCAACAAGCTGTCGACGAAAACATCTTTTAGAATCAGGAATGGGCATGAGATCACTCCATTTCCAACAATAATAAATACTTTTGTCTGCTACTTGACCTGTCGTGACTTAGCACCTAGAGCTCCAACAATATGCCAATTTTGTACAACGTAAGTCAACACTTTGTCTACTTCTTTAATCTTATTAAACGATTTTTTCGATAAGACATTAACAGAAGCACCTGCGTCTTAAACCAGTGTGGTAGAAATTTTTCCCACTAGGGCGTGTGGGTCTACTAAGGCTTGCAGTAAGACTTGTGTTTGTCTAGTATGCAGAGGTTGATCCATAATCAACTCATGTCTGATATCAGTAACATCATTATACCTTAAGAGATGAATGTGATGGCCGTGATTGTCCCCATTCCATGACATGACCACTGTCGGAGGATTTAGTGAGATCGAAATTAGTTTGACAAAGCTTCTGTGCATTCTGTGGTTCATTGTTGACTTCCACAATGTTTATCCAAATACTTTGGTTTTGCTAAATACTGGCTGGCGCCCCACGCTATTTACAGCAATATTGTGGGTAAGTACCCACCCTTCTTGGTACTGGTCTTATCATTTGGATTCCAGTAACTGGTACAGTTGTTTCTGTAACTTTGTCAACCCCCATGTCTCTGGGCCGGCCGCTGGTGCACGAGCGGTTCTAGGCGCTTCAGTCTGGAACCGCGCGACCGCTACGGTTGCAGGTTCGAATCCTGTCTCGGACATGGATGTGTGTGGTGTCATTAGGTTACTTAGGTTTAAGTAGTTCTAAGCTCTAGGGGACTGATGACCTCAGATGTTAAGTCCCATAGTGCTCAGAGCCATTTTTGAACCATGTTCCTGGAACCCACGGTGGTAGCGGTTATTATTTAGGCTTCTTCTGTTACTGTTACTCGATTTCAGTGCCCATACATCTATGTCAAGCACATCGTAGTCAAATGATGTAGGAGGTGACGTCATAGGAAAACATGGTACCCATTCAGATGGCCTGAGTTATTATCGTGTACACACAGCTAACTTGAATGCAGTGCGCTATTGTGGTCGTTATTGCTATGGTTATGAACTTGCTTGTCCTCATGAATCAGATCTCTATAATCTACAACGAACGTAAAACATTCTATATCCCTTTCTGTCAGTGTACAGTTTGTAACAAATATCGAAGGACAACTTCGCCTTCAGAATTCTTAATAGATCTTTGTGAAAAATGGGCTCGTTCCAGGAACGTTTAAATATTTCCCAAAGTACCTGTGTACTATGGTAGGGCTAGGGGCTGAGAACCTGTTACCGCAAATTCTTCTAGGCGTATTCACCAATATTTAAATAGAACTGCTCTTTTTCGATGGAGTTGTGTCTGTGGCTCAGTAGGCCCCATCACCTGGTATGCACCCTGTGGTGAAACCGATATTTGGCAGCTCAGTCCAAGACTGAGGTAACACACCTCTGAATGCTCGTATAAACACAATCGAATGCAGAGTATTTTTTTCTGGTGTAAAAACAGAAGAGAGTCGTTTTTGTTGTGGTCTTCAGTCCAGAGACTGGTTTGATGCAGCTCTCCATGCTACTCTATCCTGTGCAAGCTTCTTCATCTCCCAGTACAGAGAGTCATGACTGCAAAATTCCATTCTGCCTGTGTGACGTCATTGTAGGAACTGGCGACAGACCTCCGACCTGCAAACGAGCACATGCATGAAGAGCACAGCCATACCGAGTCCTTGAAAAGTATCTGTATCTTTTTAGCCACTAGTCCTGCGGGGTCATTAACATTCCACATTGCACTTTAATGATCCCTGAACTCATAGATTCTGTATTTTCCCCGGTAGTTGTGTGGTTTTGACCACTGCGAGTAGCGACACAGCAGAACGATGAACCGCACTCTCAATATGCCACCATACTGTAGCTGCAGAATACCGACACGTATTCGTACAAGTTTCTCCAGTTTACACGTGACGTGATCTCTTAAACAAGCAACATTAAAGCGCTGTCTCAAGGAGTACCCGCTGTGTAGTCTCTCATAAATACAGAATCTTTGGGTCGTTACTCCCACATACACTATATGGTTGCACTGAATTGTTAATCATTTCAACAGTGTAATAGTTTCTAAGTGCCAACTGTCACATTTGTCAGAAGAATGGAATATCAATGTATCTCATTTTGTACCCTACTTACTTGTGCCCAATAAATTGGGAGGGAAGGTATACTGATACCAAGGAATTATGCTGCCCGTCCCATCACTGAAAACAATAATCAAAGAAATTAGGCAATAAACGATTTGTTGAGAATATTTAAAGTGTCGTACCAGGAAACTAATTCAAGTGCCAATAAGAAAGGCGTTGTTGGAAGTGTCAATAGTACAGAGGCACTATACGCGATAGGTCATAATACAAGTAGAGAAATACGGCAGTAAATATTTTAACTAGTAGAACTGCAATCAACGAAACTATTTCTCATCTCTTTTACATTTTTTTTACAAAAGAATAATAATAATTTACTAAAATATCCTTGAATACTGACCACCCGTTTCTTCCACAACTTCGGACCAGATGTCCCATAGCTTACTGTGAAACTACTTGCCCTGCTGATAACGAAATGGCAACTTCGCGAACAGCTCTTTCCATTTCGTAGCTGCTACAAATGCGTGGTCTGCCACACAAAGTACTACATGGGATGCATCTGACATGATCCACCCTCCTGTGATTACGCTGACATTTGCATACTTCTGTTTCTTGAGGGAGAACCCTTAGAAGTCGTTTTTGGTGAGTGATTTTCAAATACCTCGATCACACTGCTTTTGTAGGTCACACAAACCTGCACAGACAACAATCTTTCAGCAGCATCTTCAAAATGAAGGAAGTCAGTTGACTGCCTTACAATTACACGGAGTAAGTTCATAGCCTTCGCTGACGGAACTCATGAGCGAAGCACTGTTAGTCTCAAAGACAATGCGTCTTCCAGTAATGCATGTGTGGAACATTCTCTCCAAGATTTGACACTTTGAACGGTTTTAGAATCATGCAACAGAGTAGCAGAACACCAATACGCTAAATACGCGCATTTAAAAAAAAAAGCATCTGGAGTGTTTTCCATTTCCATTCTCTATTTCCACCAAGCCTAATATACTACACATTTTGACAGTTCGATGGTACTGCATGCCACTTTCATAGTGGTAAAATTTTAATGCTTAGTAGCATACCTCAGATGTAACAACTTAAAACGTTCCTGGAAGTCCGATGCCACCTGGTTAAACCATGCAGCGTGTAGAGGACGTAGAAACGGCCACTTCAAATGCTCGCGTTTGTATCTATGTATGTATATGTGTGTGTGTGTGTGTGTGTGTGTTTGTGTGTGTGAATAAAGCGACTGCCCTTCTCAAAGGGAAAGGGTCGCACCAGCTTTCAGGTGGGAGCACTCGCCGAGCCAAAGAGGGAATTCGGGGAATGGGCTGAGGTCTGCAGCCTCCAGACTACAGGGAAACTGAATTAACCCAAAGCCGCGCTAATGTGGGCGCCCACACCTCTGCAGCCACTGGCTAACGCACCCTTCCTGCCGACAGTTCAATAGACCTTCTCTTAAGAGAAAACTCCGTATGTCCCGGGAGAATTGTCGAGTAATGTACAGCGAAGACATGTTGGTTTTTTTAAGTTTTAGGATGCGAAACTCGAGCAGTGATTAAGAAAAATGTACCAGAACAGCTCCCGCTACCTCCGTACGACGGGGAGGTGACACCAAAATACAGGACTTTTTACAGTAAACGTATTTGACGGCTCACTTGACAGTATCGCCTCATAGGTCTTTTCAGCTACTACGCTTTTAATATCACATGACGTAGTTAGGACAACAAGGATTAAAAAATTAATAATTAGTGACAAAATAATAAGGTAATTAGTGAAAAACGTTTGTTATTGGATCTCTGCCTTCGATATAGGCAACACGTTGTTGAATTCTAATGAAATACATGTGCGTCATAGGCAGTAAGTAATATGAGACAAAAGGGTGCAGCCCTATGCAAGTGGGCACAAGCTTTAGGACAAAGTGGCCGATCGGGTGATGTATGTTGTCACCGGAGAAGCAGACACAACTATGCTGAGCGAATGAGTGTTTTGACAGCTGACGAGCTGCGGTGGCATCATTTGGATGAGGTCAGAGACGGCGGCACGAGGTTCACAGCGTCGCCAGTAAAGTGGTGGCTGAAGGACTACAGTGAAGTTGGGAGGGTAGGAGTTGAGCTACTGTCGGAAGCACAGCTGTGGATAGACCTCCTGACTCGTGCTTGGAAAGCTCAGTCGGTGGAGCCCTTGCCCCTGAAATACCGAGTTCCCGAGTTCATATATCTTACCGTCACATAATATTAATATGCTGGGATGTTTCATCTTCACAACATTCCGACAGAGTAAGTGATCACGGATACAGCTCATGGATCTCTGTCTGAACACAATAGTTTACTTTTTATAACGATTATGCATTTTAAACTAAAGACCAAAAAATTCAATCTGTACATAAAAACGTGAATTTTCACCAAAGTACTTAATAAAACGAAAGTAGCAGCATTGCAGCCAACTAGGTACACCAAAACCTCCAGAAGTCAGACACTCAGATCGGTACGAAACACTGTATGTCGATAGAGTATCAACCAAAACTTCGATTTAGTTCGTACTGTGTGCTGTCGTCCAGCAGAAGGGGCGTAAACGTTAAATAAAAGTAACACCAGAACTCTGGAGGACATCCAAAGTATAACTGTGAAGAGAATAGGTATGTTGCTCCTGTGTGGAAGTCCGTAGAGCATTAGATATTCGTACGAAAAATCCTTGGTTAAAATCCCATTGATGATAAATTTTTACTGTGTTATTCGTGAAAGTGTTATGTGGCACAACTCGTTTCGGGTATGTAAAACGGCCTTAGGGAATTTACAGCGATGTCCTCTTGGCAGTCTGCTTTCGCTTCGTTTCTTTGAAAGTAGTAAGCCCATATAGTATATTTGTAGTTTCACAGAATGAACAGTCAGAACAGGAAAACAAAGAATCAATCGCATCATACGTGCGGAAGTAATTGTTACAATCAATAATAAACGAAATGATGAGGTCAATAATAAGCACATAACACTCAAGTAACGAAGCTAAAGCGGACTCACAAACTCCGAAGGGTACTTTTACGTACCAGGAAAATATCCTCCCATATAACAGTTTCTCATGTAAACAGTTAAAATGATTTATCATCACTTGGGTTCGAACGTGCGACCGAACGATATATCTCCTTACCACGCGCGTTCTACAATACAATGACTCACAGATACCCCTTCACGTGCTCCGTAGCTCTGGCTACCTTTTATCACCGATTACGGATGTTCTATTGGACGACATCACACATCACGAACTAAATGGGTGTTTTGGTTCATACGCTATTGTCATAAAACGTTTGGTACCGATATCAGTGCCTGACATCAAGAGGTTTGGGTCTTAGATATATGTATGCATTAATGTATTTAGTTTCATTTGCTTTTGTTAATTAACAACAAAACAGCTTAAAGGAGCATGTTCACTGACCACATGCTAATTATTTGACAAGCTAAGGAACTTAGTAGAAAACGATAAAACCAAGGACAGCACTGTAAAACAGTGTATATATGTAGATATATATTGATTCAAGTTACACAAATTTCAGTTTAACAATTATTAAGATGTTGTTTGAATACGCGTTGATTTTATTACACTAAATAAAGCCTGCATAATTATTTTATCACGAAAAATCACATAATTTTGTGCAATTATTTACATGTTATACTTAAGAGAACTATATATTTGTATTAGTTTGGACGTTTGTATCAGGAGTCGGAAAGATGCTGACTTAACTTAAGCCATTGCGAGTGCTTAAATAAACGGTGCCAATTACGATTATGGTCATTGGGCAGTCAAGTAATTTCTCTGCCACAGACAGAGCACAGAACATGAATGCTTGTATGGCGACCCGTCGCATCATTTCTGTAGTGGATGAAAAATTTGTAAGTGCTCATTTGGGTACTTGTGTTTTTCGCTTGTTTTAGTAGCGAGTGAACTGGTTAGGAGCAGACTACGCAACAGCAGCAGCAGATTCGCAGTCACAACAACTGGATCTGAGTGTTCGCAGCAGGCGTGTTATTTTGTAATTTCAGCTCTCCTGTTAGTTATACCAACGGGGCGCTGAATGAAGACACCATCCATTTGCAGTGAATCTGTAGCTAGTGTAAGTCATCCCTGGAGCCTACAGAGACAGGTAAAAGCACAGTTATAACCTGATGAGTGCACTGGGTAGCCCAGTATGTGGCTTAAGAGACGAAATGTAGTTGTTTTAAGTAATTCCATGGGTGATATAAAATGATTTGGGAGCCAACTTGGCGGATTAAATAATCAGTTGCAGCAATTACGAGGCTGTAGAATAGGAGCTGCTTTCTACGTCTGAGGCAGCTGAGGTTGAAATGAGAGGTCAGACTCAATCAGGCAGGTAGGTGTGTAACACAAGGACTAAAGAGAAGAGGTAGATTCTGACTGAGGTGATTCAAAGATCTGTGACGTCGGCGTTGCGTTGTGTTCAGGCTATTGCGCAACGCCTGGTCTTGGGGTCCTGCCTCGTGATGTGTTGCTGGGAAGTGGGTCAATAAAGGCGTCACTGTTAGGTGAGTTAAGAAGCACAATTGTCAGTTTAAAGAAGGAATAAAAGAAAATATATTCACTGTGAAGCGTAAGGTATAAGAATAAGTAATTTAGAATTAGTCAGTCTCTCTGGAAATGGGAGTTGGCCTTCGGTGAAAGTGTTCACTGATAACACCTTCCCTGGTGACAGCAACTACCTTGCTCTATGTTCCCTTAGAGCATTCAAAGACGATTTCATTCAAGGACTGCGTTTAACTCATGATGTGGCTTTTCTGTAACGTATACTATGAGGTGGGATCCATGCATCGCTATGTTTAAACCAAGATTTAAGAAATGAATCATATGAAAATTTTTATTCAAGTTATACAGATTTCAGTTTTACAGTTATGTAAGTGCTGTATGGAACAGGCCTTGTTTTATTCTATCGCACTAAATAAAGTCCGCAGTATTATTTTACTACAAAAAATTACATACTTTTGTTTAGTTATTTACAATATAGTATTGTGAGCATACAAGCTGTAGGAGGAGGCTAGGGCGGCAGTTTCCCGACGCACAGCACGTTGCTGGCGGTTCCTTTGGGGCCGTGGGGAGCGGCTAGCGTTTACGCGGCCTTGATAAACCCCAGCGGATGCTAGGCAGGGGCGCGTATGTCCGTGTTTTCGCCTTTGGAGGAATTTATATTCCAGAGAAAAATTGATAAAAACAAAATTAAGAGAGACAACGAGATGCGAGTTGACGCGCATGGACAGAAAAATATGTAAAACTAAATTATCTAGATGCACCACTAAAATATATAATAGTTTAAAAGTTATTCTTGTCTTAAATTTTGTAAATTTGAGAATCTCCAAAAGCTAATATTTCGGCAGTGCTTTGGCCGATTAGTATAAACAAATTGTCTACGGGTGCGGCTAGTAGAGCTGCATCGAACAATCATAGCCGATTTAGCAGAATCCGTACCATTTTCGAATGCGAGATCGGAATATGGGATTCCACTAAGCGAAACTGCGTTTTTGGTAATAAATGGATTTAAATAGACGAAACTAACTGCATTATTGTAAAGTTCAAAGAGGTAGGTGAATAATTTTGTATGTATTTGTACTTGTTTATTTATGTTAGGTAACAAAAAATTTGGGAAAAGCAAAATCACGCCATGAGAACATTATTTGCGAAAAAAGCGGCAGATAAAGAAAACAGGACTCTTAATTGTTATTGCCTGGAAATTTTCCATATTTTCAATGTATCATATGTGTGTTTGTGTTTACTTTTAGAATATTCGTAATTTTTTTGACAAACATTATTTTGACTTACGCAGTAGTTTCGAGGGTGCATAGGGCTGACATCTTCGACGACAGTTAGTTTAGAGCGACGCTAAGAGCCGGCTGTGCCGAGCGTCTAGGGGTAGTACTGGCTTGGTAGCCATGATCGGGGACAGAAATGTACGTAGCTACGCTCGAAAACGATCAAGTTGAGCACAGTATAATGGTTTAGGACAGCAGACAACGATGTATTTTGTGAACTGGTAACAGACTGACGAGTGCCGTGATCGCGACATCTGAATTTTATAGTGAAGTGTTGCAGGATCGGTTATTAACGGCCGCCCTTAAGGAAAGCCGATCAGACTGCATTTAAAGTGTTTAGTCAATATACTGAAGACTATTCGTGGGAAAATAGAAATAAACCACTTGTTCAAATGATTAATCAGCTTGAGTCACTCAATATTTTTGCACATTTCACCGCAATACCTGATTGCATTGTTTTTTTTTATATTTTATTTCAGCTTGAATGTTGAGTGTAACAACTTCAGTGTGTAGTATACATAACAGAACTGTTGGAGACCGGCATTTGACATGTTGTAAAATTGTAGTCATTGAAATTTCTCATGTAGAGAAATTGTTGGGAACCATCTATATTTTACATAGGAAAAATCTTTCAGTAGGCAAATGGCATATATTCGCTTTTAATTTTGACAACCGGTTTCTATAGATAGAACTGTCCGCTTCGGGTCATCAAAATTAATTAGCGTGCCTCCTTACTCCTCTTTATCTCTGACAATATTACCTGTTTCTCATTCAGTTAGAATCATCAATATTCCATCAAAATCCGTACGATGTAACACATGAAACGCGCTTACATGTTTATTCTTACATGTACATACATATCACAACTTCTCGTTCCACAACGTGCAGCTGTGACACAGTTGATTTCATAACATTTTCCCCTCCAGTGTGAGCACCTTCGGAAATTTAGTTTTCTTCTGAATTTTTTAGCTGCTCAGATTAGCGGCCTCTTTTCTCGTACACATACGAACTCGAACACTCATACACACAAATTTTAAATAGTACTGGGACACTACATTTTATATTAAGAAGCACTGACTTTCTTTCTTCACAATCGATAAACTATTTAACAAAAAATACTTGTAGGCGGCACGTTATTAATTTTGTCCCCTTCATACATATTTCTCTCAACACGTCAACTGCAATATCCCTTTCATTACCTTCTACCTTCATGCCACACATATTAACTGAGAACAGATCTGTAATAACATGCTTTCATGCTCGCCCCCCCCCCCCCCCCGTCCCATCATTTCACTATGTTTTACCCATTAACAAGTAATAAAATCTTACAGCAGTTTAGAACAGTTCTTAGTGTTACTTTCATCCCTTTTCGACCTAAGCACAGAATTTACATCACCGTCAAAAGTCGTCGGTTCACCCTCCGCTTTGAAAATGAATAAACTGAATCCTTCCTTCAAAGTAACAATTTCAGTTGCCGCAACACCCTCAGAATGAATTAAATCAGTTAAACTTCATCTTTACCTCCCTTTGGTGATGAGTTACATGCATCTGTCGACACAACATAACCTACTCTAGAAACACCTCCAGCAACATCCGCCGATAGAATAGAATATTAATTACTAACATCTTCTCCAACATTCGCCGATACACTATAATAACTGTCTACAAGTAAACTACTGCCTACATAAAAAATTTGCCACTACCGTATCGTACGTCGTCAGCATTCACAAGAAAGTCGCATACCCCCCATGATCAGATCTACGTCTGTCTCCGTTTTACCTTTTCTCCTATCAGAATTACTTGCAATTTCATTTTTATTATTTTACCACCAACAACGAGTGTCTTCCTGCACTAAAGAGACTTATCTTACAAGTACCACATGCTCCTCTAACTCATCTTTTAACATCCCCTCTTCATTCACGTTTCCATCAAGATCCATAGATTCACTTCCATCAACAGAAGCTAATCCACAAATTATTTTCTCCGAAATATCTATATCAGCAGCTTCAACCATCGTAGCCCCAAATCTAAAACATCATTTTCATCTCTCTTTACCAATAAATTACCCACTTCTGCCGATACAATATTAAATTCGTCTCCAGCTGACAAGGCTACCGCTACGCCGCCTTCGCCGACATATTCACCTAAAATACTTCCACGTAGATAACTATGTTGTTTCTTAATAGTACCTCATCGGAATTCTCCATACATTCAGCGTCCACCTCAATCAGATTCGACTCTGCCTCCCTTCCGGGTGCAGATTTTTCCACCATACCTACACTAATATAGCTTTTTCTTCACCCAAATAAAATGAAATGTTCAAACTGATATCTGTTCGGTCTAAATTGAAGATGTTTTCTTCTAAGTTCTGAGAGTTCTCTTTTCTGCTGTGCCACATCAAAATGCACCAGAACTTGGCTACTCTCTGATGACATATATTTCCGACATTTATACTCTATCTACCACATCATTAATCGTAACCAGACTCTTCCCAATGCGTGTGTGCTTCCTCACCCTCACCAGTTTACGAGTATCTTACAGTCACTGGACCTGAGACGTGGCGAAAATCAGGTTACTGATTTCATGTTTCAGGTCTCGGGCCCGAGACTCAATGGTTCCTCAAACGCTTACGATAATTACTTCAATATTTACAGTTCTAGCAATCTTGAAAATTGCTATCATTATCTCCAACTTGATCCCCAGTGAATTACTTAGTTTCTTGCTAAAATCATTCCAAAGTCACAATCGACTTAAGTCCGGTGTGTATTGTGGATGGTACAGTACTTCCCAGTATGCACCCACACATTGTCGTGCAAAATGATGGGTTGATTGCGCAGAAAGTGTCGCCGCTTCTTTAGCAAAGCTAGTCTCTGGTGATGCTCCAAAAACGAACAGTAATACGGCCTAAGTCCTTATAACTTTGACTTGATTCAGAAGATGAAGGAACCACTTCGTGCGAGTTGCCTCAGTGCTGTTCCAGAGATTTGAAAGGCAGTAGACCGCTCCATTCGCACCAACAACAGAACAGGCTCTGTTAACGGTAACTTTAGAACTCAATCATTCTATGAAGTATAATTCTGCCAAGATTTTAACACAAACATCGATATACCGGGACAGCGTCATCAAAGTATCTATTGAGGTTAAGGTTGCGGAGAATCTCATTAACCGGCACACCGGTTTCCAGCTGAGCTCACTCTGAAACCCAGCACTCTGTCTTCTGATGACGCAACGTAGACAACACCCAGACCCCAAGCATAAGGATGGAATTAGATATGTCAGCCCATTACATGTAACTAAGGACGTACGTGAAATGGCACCTCAGACTACAGACAAAGTATCTGAGGACGTTCTTCCGAGACTAGAGCGACGATTTGAATATAATCGGCCTGAAAATGACGCTGCAGCCGCTCCTGGGGGGCGAGAACTTCGGACGGAACGCCTAACACGACATAGCACGGTAACAGAACGTCCTAATTCACAGAAGGATTAAATTGACGACAATCGGAAGATAAACGTCTAGCACAGCTTGGACGCCATTCAGAACTTGATTCAGCTGTATTGACAACAGATAATAACCACAAAGTACACGCACAGTGTTCGTAACATCCGCGGCTATAAGAAAATGCTACAGCCGTTGCTATTGGTCGGCGCACACCACGGACAGAGCGCCAGACGCGGCGCGGACCGCAGAGGGAACGCCTAGCACAACGTAGGCATAAATACCGGACTCGTACCACACTGGAATGAAGGTTGAGAGAGGTGCTCGTTACCGTCCGGAGATGAGCTCAGAGATGGCGCACCGCGCTGAACGCGACGCTGAAGCGAAGGGTGTGGCGGATCGCCGATTGGGAGAGCTTGCTCTGTCGGTAGCCCTATCCGGCCTCCAACTGAGTTTGACCGGCTGTGTGACCCGGAAGTGCAGGTGGCTGATTTCCTGGGACTAGAAGACGAGCGCAGAGTGGCGGATCGCCACCCGGTGGAACTTGCTCCGTCGGCGGCCCCATCCGACCCTCTGCTTACGACGGACCGGCCAATGAAAATCCAGGGGGAGAGAGGAAGGGAGATGAGACAGTGTTATGCAGCCAATGTCTCAGCGGAGGCTGCAAGCAGCGGCGAAAGTGGCCGCCGGGTTAATCCGGCGGATACGGCCTGTCCGCTACCTACGACGTCTCGCTCCGGGAAGACGACGGAAGATGAAGACGCAAATCCACGAAACATGTCTTCATACACAGTAACGCGCATAATCGACGTGGTGGGAGAAAAGATCGCCACTGCCAAGATCAAGACACCCGAAGGGGTAACATCGCCCACTGAAGACTCAGTCTCCTGGCCTGAAGTCATGTCACGAAAGCAGATGAAAGTCGTCTTCGCGGACACGGTTCAACTGACGGCTCAGCTCATGCTGGGGAACGACGGAGAGGAAGCTAAAGACACGGAGGATTAGTTCAAATGGCTCTGAGCACTATGGGACTTAACTTCTGAGGTCATCAGTCGCCTAAAACTTAGACCTACTTAAACCTATCTAACCTAAGAACATCACAAACATCGATGCCCAAGGCAGGATTCAAACCTGCGACCGTAGCGGTCGCGCGGTTCTGGACTGAAGCGCCTAAAAACGCTCAGCCACACCGGCCGGCGAAGACACGGAGGACATGGAGGTGGAGGGAAGTCACACTAAGAAGCCCCCAACTGAAACAAGTCCGGAAAGCTACCGGAAACGTGCGACTACCGCATCTCCCACCGTCGAACCGAGGCTGCAAACACGAAGAAAGGCGTCATCGAAAGGCTGAAAAGGCCCTAAGACGATCACTGACGCGGATGAGTTTCAAACACCCAAACGCAAGAAGATTGGGAGAGCTTTATAGATTGCCATTGGTGCAGGCGTGGTCGTTAAAAACCGGTTTGCTGAGCACGAAGGGATGGGGGAGGAGACAGCAGACCAGCAGCAGAGAAGCTGCCCAGCATGGGGAAATGACCGGGCTCCTTTAAACAAGTTGAACAGGCGACCCTCGCGGTCTTCAAGAACAACTTTACTACGAAGACAGCAAGTCACGATATGTACAGAATCGTGACGGAAACCGCGGACGACTACAAAATCGTTACTGACCTTATTGACAGCCGTGGTCTAAACTGGTTCACGTACTCGTCGGAACCTACAAAGACGCTCAAAGTAGTCTTCCGACACCTGCCGTTCAGTATGGACGCCCAGTACCTCAAGTAGCTTCTTGAGGCCGAGGGGTACACCGTAAGGACAATATCCCGGATGAAGTCGCCGAAAGACAACGCAGACATGCCGCTCTTCCAGGTCATGCTGGATGACACGCTGGAGCATAGGATGATCTTTGAAGGAACACGAGTGGGAAGTATCAGCGGGGTCACAGTTGAAAACTGAGGAGGCGGAGAGGCCGCTTCAATGCTTAACCTGCCAGGGAATCCACCACTTGGCAAAATACTGCCAAATGTCCCCACGCTGCGTAAAGTGTGCTGGGGAGTACCTGAGCCAGGAATGTCAGTTCCCGATCGAGAAGACACCCACTTGCTGCAACTGCAATGAACACGTCGCCAGCTTTCGCAGTTACAAAGCCTTAAAAAAAGCAGCTGCAAAAGGGCGGCAGGCACCAGTTAAACTACGCTGCTGCAGCAGCTGTGGTGACCTCGGCATGGCTGGGGGGGGGGGGGGGGGGGCGCAAGGGAAACACCTGCAAGACCGGCACAGCAACACGCCGAGCAGGCACGGCAGGCGGAGCGGCCTACCCGCGTAGCAGAAGGCGTTCCCTGACCGCGGCGAGAGGAGCACGAGTCGCTGAGCAGGGCCGGCCAGACGCGTGAGCATGGAGGTGGGAGGTCGCCACCTATGCCGGCCGCACCACCTCCGACCACTGTAACCATTGAGGCCGTAGAGCTACGAGAGATGCTGCTGGAGTTCAAACAGCTGCTACAATGCAGTGCTCAGAGCCATTTGAACCATTTATGTGTGATATCATTGCGAGGTCTCAGTCTAACGAATTTAAGAAAATGGTAATTATCAACTTTTATAGCGTTCTGTTTCCACTGCAAAGTGGTCTTCTAATGGTTGAGTATGCTGTATTTACTCGTATATTTAATGCAGATAATTCTGCTTTACGTGAATAAATATTATAATTTCCACACAGCAAAAAATTGACTACATTAGCATTCTTATCTACAACATTCAACTCCAGATGCAGTAATACATGAATATTCACGGTGAGATATGTTAGATTACTGGGAATATCTCCACGTTTTTAACCAGGACCAGTTGGACGAAAAAATGCGTATATAGTGTTTGCTAATGTGTTGATAAAGTACAAACTTATCACAACACTGTCCACAAATAGTACTGACTGCCAGCATATCCACTGGCTGATTGACTCATAATCTTTACCGGTATTATGCTTCAGCACTTGTCCCCTTGAATAACCTAAGTATGATCTTATAGAACCTTTGTCAATAAATTCAGCAATCTCTTCTGTTGCTTTTGCCTGTAACTCAAATCCTTTTACAGACTGTTTTATATATGCATGCCAATGGTCGAATTTGCAGGAGCCAGGAGGCATTAGGACAACTTCCCCACTCGCAACTTCATAGATGCAGCTTCTTATTTACTTCAGTTCCATTAACTATACTATTTTATGTTTCCATACCGATCAGCGCAATACTGTACATCTACTAGAGGATACTAGACGGCTTTTTGTTCCTTTAGCGCTGGAATGAACCACATCGCTCTTTCACCTGAAATGATACAGTCATGCGCCTACTGCTTGACTTTATGCGATTTTCAGAAAAAACAATATGCGTGAATTGAAGTTTTGGTGGCGTCGAATACTGAGCAACACCTGGTTCTTGTCGGTGAAGTATTGGCACCATTCTTAGGGGGGCCTTAATTCGCTGATTGCTTCAAAGTTCTAGATGATATTTCGGTTTTTCTTAACACACGTAGCCCAGTGAATTCCATACGCATTACAACATCTAAAATGACAGTCCCTCACTGTATCCCACGTAACCACGCGACGAAATCTGGGGATTCTGAGTTTTCTGATGAATTTAGGCAGATTTATGTTTGTAACCAGAGGTTGTAGAGAGTTTCAGAGAGAGCGTTAGGGAACGATAGACAAGGACGAGGGAAATAAATACAGAAGACGAAGAATGAGTAGCTTTGAGAGATGAAGTAGTGAAGGCAGCAGAGGGTCAGGTAGGTAAAAAGACGAGGGCTAGTAGAAATTGTTGGATAACAGAAGAGATATTGAACTTAATTGATGAAAGAAGAATATATAAAAATGCAGTAAACGATGTAGGCAAAAAGGAATACAAAGGTTTCAAAAATGAGAACGACAGAAAGTGCAAAATGGCTAAGCAGGGATGGCTAGAGGACAAATGTAAGGATTTAGAGGCATATATCATTAGGAGTAATATAGATACTGCCTACAGGAAAATTAAATAGACCTTTGCAGAAAAAAGAACCGCTTGTATGAATATCAAGGGCCATGATGGAAAACCAGTTCTAAGCAAAGACGGGAAAGCAGAAAGTTGGAAGGAGCGTATAGAGGGTCTATACAGGGTGATGTACTTGAGGGTAATATTATGGAAAGGGAAAAGGACGTAGGTGAAGAATTTGACACAGCACTGGAAGACCCAAGTCGAAACAAGGCAACTGGAGTAGACAACATTCCACAAGAGGTGGCATTCTTCACTGCATGAACTACGCCAGATGCTCCCCTGCTAATAAGCCAATGGCTTATAGCCTAGCTAATGTGGGGATTAGAAATTGAATTATTTCACCAGGTCTCTTTGCTACTGGCAGGACTCTAGGTGCTTTAACATGCTTTTTGATTTCTGCTTTCTACCTGAAAGCACATTTCGCTGCTGTAAACATTGACTGCATGCAATTTTTTAAAAATCCCTTAGTTTTTTTTCCTTGTTCTTTAGTGTGCGATGAGCTGCTTTCGTTATTTGCTTGCAGTTTATTCCAGCATCCAATTTAAGTTTGGCATGCATTGTCTTATTGATCACAAACGCTGAAATATGTCGCCCTACACCAATATCCTTTCTTCACCGTACCTGTCAGCTAATAGTTGGTCTGCAGTTATTTGTAGCGTAAGTTTGTGCTGTTCCTTGCGTGTGTCGTCCGGGACTTAATTCGCTTACCACCACAAGCTAGGTACATCTTCTGTTTAGTTCCACGCCAGTGGAAAGTATATCACGAGAAACAATGTTCGACTGATACATTTCTTAGCACTCATGTCATGCTGTTGTATGGTTTGAGGTTTGCATGTGCTAGCAGAGAGGCTGTGAGCGTTCACGCAACTGTCGTGCTTCGATGCAAAGTCGACATATTTCACTTATGCCTTGTTTCCTTGGCATCTTATGATCCGCTGTATGTGGAACACATCCTCTGTGTAAAAGCTATTTGAAATGTCCTCACTATCCCCGTCCATTAAGAAGTATGTTCTTAGATTTCTGTCCTGCACGTTGGACAGTGAAAATATCTCCATTGACCAACCAGTAAGTAAGACTTCGCCGACACAGTTTTGTATTTCGAATAAGTACCCTGTTATCTACATTAAACTTCCGTTTGCGAGGGTACACCATCTTAATACAGCTGTATTCGTTATCTAGCTATCTGTTATCAGTAACATCGATAGACTTCATCTTAACTGTATGGTGAGTAGTGCTGCTATTCTCATCAATGGTTTTTGGTGGATGTTTATCCTTTTGAATGTCCTTTGAAGTTTAAATGCCTTCCATAGCCAGTTTATAGCAGACTTTTCTAGCATTCAACAACGTTAGCTATCGAATAAAACGATAAGTAGTGATTTATCCCATATTATTCCATTACCGCTTTGAAATGCCTGTTGTAAAAATCACCTTCATGGTCGTTCTGAAGGTTGTTGTGACCTCGATTGGTTTCAGTCTGCACCGGTTGTTCGAAAACCTCTGAAGCCTCCTTCCTCACCTTTCCCTTCGCAGGTAGAGCCCAAGCAAATTAGGAGTATGTATCTATGAACAGGAGAACATAATTGAAACCATTCCTTCATCGTGAATATTCTCACATATCGAGGAGAGCATCCTGCCATTTATCATTCAGTGCTTGTATTTTGAGACGTGTCGGCGGAAATTTTCTGCATGCAGGTCAGTGAAGCTCATGAATAACTATCTCGGTAATTACTCGATGATGCGTCTTTGTTGAAGCTCAGATATGACTGATGTTATTTCGTTCATGTGACCCGTATTCCTGCTACAGCTAATGCTGTAAGTGGTCGTAATTGATCTACTTCATTTGGTTCATTTTAACCTATATACGCTAGAGGTGGACTGTTGAGTGTTTTATGCCAAACTTCAACTCCTTTAACTGCAGCATGAGCAGCTGCTACCATTGGTTTAATTATGCTATTGCATTTGTCACTCTTTCAGACTCTAATTGGTTCTTTAGTGGTCCTATGTGCGTTAGTTATGTGTAAAATTGAACCATGTGCTTTTATTTCTTTCAGCGTATACTTTTTGACTTTCATGACTTTTAAGCACAATACCTCTAATAAACTGGGTGTTCTTTCAAATTCCTTATGCCCAGCTCATACTGAAATCTAAGTTAAGAGTATTGGATGCTTACACAACATTTTTAGTTTCGTCCTGCCGATCCCATACGTTGTGCCTGCCATAATTATTCTGGAAGTTCATGACGGCAGAAATAGTACATATCCTACTTCTTCTTCTTATCCTTCATCTTTTTCTTTTTTCTGGCTCCATTCACTGTGTGTGGCAGCCATCTCAGAGTGTCAATTAGTGGTTTAAAATTTTTAAGAGATGCTGAGCTCATTGCAAGTGTACCAACTTGAACATTACTAAGTTTGTCGAAACATCACACTGCTCAGCTGATAATCACCTCAGAGTCAGTGGCTGCATACAATGCACTAAAAAGGCCGAAGTACCGGTATGTGGGGCATATTAATTCCTACTGATTGCTTTGAACATCAGAACATACTTCTTTGATCAATAATTATTTGCTATTACGCAATTGCTGAAGACATCTTCTTTACAGTTTCTAGAATACCACAACAACATGAGCAGGCTGAATCAGTTATGTCAGCCTCAATGCTCCAACAACGTCGTGCTATGGAAAAAAGGAAATATAGGAGACTGAATTCTTAGAAGAGTGCTGAAGGAATGACGGACTTTTACTAAAACTTATAACCGCCATCTTCGTCAACCTCATAATTTGCCAGATTAATTGTAGTGAAACAGCGTTGTGTAAGGATATGGGAAAAAAACCTAGAAACTCCTGGTGCTGTAAAAACCCAGAGTTGTAATAGCAACAAAAAGAATAATGTCTACATATAACAATATACAAAAACATGATGACAACTGTAGACTGGTGAACGCTTATCTTATAGCAATTACTTAATCTTCCATATTTGATACTGAGAGGTGTGAGCATATGTCCCTAATAATGTTTACCAAACATCGTTCTTTGCTAAATGCAATAAACTTGTCAACTGAGGACATGACGTACTGATGGCATTATATGTTTTACATGAGCTATAATGAACGTCGTCTGATCGTCCAAAAACATTTCATACATATTAATTGTAATATCATGCAAAGTATGACACTAGCCACGTCTCACTGTCAAGAAAAGCGCGAACACGGTCTGAGGTGTGGGTTTGATCTGTTATTCTGTTATTCTGCGCCACGGATTAATCTGAGATGTACCCCTTTACCCTGTGGCTCCTGCAAGATGCAATTTCCACCCCTACAGTACTACAGAAGTTAAACAGACGCTCCTAACGTTATAAAGAGAAATGCCTGGAAAACTTTCAGCAATAAATATCTTCTGGAGTCGTCCGCTGTAAGGAAATGACACAAAAATACACAAAATTTCTTACATAACTAGTGGGATACTTGGGTATTGGTGTAGTGCTAGTTAGTGTAAGAAAAAAATGAACTAACGAAAGTTATTATTTATTTTGCCAAAAATTTCACAATGGCACTTTCAGCTATGAAATGAACAAGTTATATCCTGTTACTTTTCGGAATGTGAAGTTACATCTCATGGACAAATTTCGCTAATGAAATTTCTATACAAAGTTTAAGATGGTTGATGACTTGGCAGAATGGCTGAGAGGCGTGCCTACTCAGTTGAATAATTATCCTTTAGAATTTCACTAGGTACGGTCTAGGCAGTCGCGTGTGAAATGCAGTGAAGTGAACTGTTGTGGAGGAAATATGGGGCTCACAACAGCTGTAGCGCACAATACCGTAAGCTGCGATGACTGCTGTCTGCGCCGCTCGCTGCTGACAAATAAGATTCGTTCTATCTGGATTGACCTTCGCCAATCCAACCCTCCCTTTGCCTTCATGAAGTCAAGGATTCCTATTCGCCCCTAGTCTAACTATTGGCGTGGTACACCAGTCAGATAACCAGTCCACCGCGATGCCACTCAAAATTCGCTCTCAAGCGTTTAACTATAACTGTCCATTCACACTGCACAATTATTGTGTCTGCCAACACAGTGAACAACGATTAATCGCAAGGACTCACTATAGAGTAGCACTTCGAATCGATCTCGACAGAGGCGCTGTCCCTGTGAAGTACTGAGGAGAGACTTGTTCCTCGCTCCAAGAGCGACAACGGAATGGCGCCTCTCCACGCCATACGTGAAGGGGTATATCTTTCAGTCTCTTCCATTATCCCTTCAGCCCAAAGCGTCAGAAATATCGTCTGCCAATCAGCATTGCTCTTCTAAAACGGGAGAATGACGTTTCGTTTAGGGCGACCAATCCGGAAACCTGCAGCATTGGCGTTTGGCGATTGCTGTCTCCCTGTGAAAATCTCTGAAACTGCGTGCTATGTGTAAAGAATGCGTAGGCTGGCCACTCCCACACAATGTAGCGGATTTTGCTTTTAAGCCAAAAATGGGGTCGTTCCCCCTTTTCACTCGGGCCCACGCTATCCACTACACGGGCGGTCACCAGCCGATATAGGCTGGGTCGTCCTCTGAAGGGACCGGCATCCCTGTGTGTGGTCTACCTCTCTCGAACTAAAAACTTCTGTGACCGTCGTGTCTGGAATGTATCTGTGTACGCCAGCCTCGAGTATTTCAACCTCAGTGCGCCTACTTGTTATTTGCATATCGTTTACATGAATTCATACAACATTGACTTTATCTTATCGAGTTTGGGTTCGAATGAAGCGCCTTGATGTGCGGAATATGATTGTGAGGGCGGAATATGTAAGCAATGAAGGTCAGGAGACCACAATGTCTCACATACCTCCCTCCTTCTCACAAAATTTTTGTCTGGGGTTTGTCAATGCTGAGGAAAAAATTGACAAAGTTAGGCAAAAATTCTTCTTTTATATTTTCCTATAAAATTTTCTCAGCTATTCTTAACAAATTATTGTAATGATTTCTTTACATCTATTGTTTGTATTTTTTTAATTCTACAATTTATGTTTTGTTGTTAGGCAAATGTAGGCCTTACAAAGGTTGTTAGTCCTTGTCGTTGCCAGTACGTGTCTCTGTTTTCCTTTTTCATTTCCAAAAATTTGTTTTTACAATATTAATTTTTCTAAACTCGTAAGTGTACAGTGTATCATTTTTTAGTGTGATTATATCTTTTCTTTAGTTAAGCTTCATAAATGTTCGCAAAAGCTCTGTTGTGTAACTTTTTTTTATTTATTTTGGCATTATCTTTTTCTTTATGATCATTGTGTCTTTTTTTTTTTTTTTTTGAATGATGAAGCGTTTCCTCTTAATTTTGTCCTCGCTATTAATATTATTAGCCCAAAAAGTGTTATTGAATGTTACTTAAAGAAGAAAAATCCTTCACAAATGATTTTCTAATTTTACATATAAAAGAAATAAATAGACTTTCCATGAGTTTGTGAGATTATATAACTACACTAAGTTTCTTTATAAAAGGTTTTTAGGTATCTATAAACTGTGCACCTTACAGACATAATAAAGATAATTACTTTTACAAGAAAGGAAAAGGGTACTTTTACAAATATATAATTTTCTTAACTCTACATTTGTGTTTTACCTTTTTTTTTTTTTTTTTTTTTTTTTTTTTTTTTTTTTTTTTTTTTTTTTTTTTTTTTTTTTTGCTGCGTCACTTTCTGTGCTCGCCGATCCCCACTGAAATACTGGAAGGCGTCGACTCATTTGTATGGGTGTCACAAATCATAAGAGAAGCACTCTAACATGTGATGCCAGGTCTTACTTGTAGACATTGTCATCATGGAGTGATACTTTTAACCGATGATGATGACTGTGGTTTACTGCATAAACAGTGATGTCTTGGTACTTCTTTGCTGTCTCACCTGGGACGGTATGGCAGTTCGATGATTGTAGCTGACTACCGACGATCGTCACCCAATATTGTGCTGTGACGTATTGTTACTTCACACCTGGTTCGGTATGGCAATTTGATGATGTGGTAGGGAGAATACTGTTCTTTTTGCTGAATCTATTTCTAGATAATGTTGGTTGGTACTACTTAATATTCCGTTTGCCGTTCGCTTGTATTTGTTTGACGATTCAAGGTTTATTTTTGGAGAGGTGGTTGTAGCAGTTGCTATGCCTCAAAGTTCATGGAAAGACGTTTGTAGCAATTTGCTTTTTAGGATAGGAAAGAAAGGTACCTTGCTGTCTTCTGCCCTTCTTCATCTTGCATCTTCTTCTCTTCTTTCTTCCATCCTTCTGTTCTTCTTGGGCTAGGAATATGTGAATTTTAGTGTAGAAGTGATATAGGATTTGTAGAATCTGACTGCCCTTCCTACTGTTACTTGATGAGTTTGTGGATCTTAGTAATTTTTTGTGCCTTCATTGTCGTCTCGTCATGTTTTGATTCTCCCCACACTTTTCTGTTGTGTATCAGTGTCGTGACATATGAAATGTCCATGCTGCACGTTGTCCTCCTTAAGTCGAACCTGGTTGCAACCTGCATTTCCAGTGTGATGTTGGTCTTCCTGCTGTTGTTATTGACTTAAGTGCTTTCTCAACATGTCTGTACCCTCTCCGTCGCTATCTCGAAGCATCTGGTGTTAAGGGAGCTGGTGATTAGTGTTGGTGGCGATGTCCCTCTGACGCATAGAAATATTAACAGTTTTTGTTTTATATATATTTGTTATTTACAAAAAAACTCTGATTTTATATAATGTAAACATTTTCTGATAGTGGCAAAAATTATTGTATGTCCTACCACTTCTTCATTCTTTTAATTGTTGTGTACCATTTATTGTTTGTGTGCACGTTGAAGTGTACTTGATACTACAAAATATTGTTACTGTGTATTGTGTCTCTTTTTCTTTTAATTAATGTGTTATTTTGTTGATCTATTATTTTAACTTTTGTTTAGAGGTTAATATCAGATAGGGTGGGCATTAGTTTGCCTAACCTCTTCTACAATTTTTCAACTCAATCTCTACGTTTTACAGCATTTTGTGGCCAAATTTCTACATCTGGTTTCTCTTTGCTGTGTTGATCTTGTCTCTGTGGACCACAATTTCCTCAGTAATTATTCGCGCCCTGGTCTCTCCAGCTGCTGTTACTAACATCGTGACCTGTTTCAAAGTACCCTCGACCGTTGGCATTTTGATTCCTAAATCCATATCCGCCACTGTATGAGTGTCCATTACCGTTCCTGTTTCGGTACCAATTATTCTGGTTATCGTTTCTATGCCAATTGTCTCCATTGTGCCACTGTACTTGTCCGTTGAATTGCCCGAAATTATTGGTGTTAGGATTGCGATTATTATTATTATTGGAATATTCCTTCCTAATCCTCTCCTTATGCCATTCCCTTTCCTATCTTTTTCTTTCACCTCTCTTCTTTAAACATAAATTCAAGTTCCCTTAAAACCTCTTTGAATATTTGGTATTTTCATTTTTTCCTACTGTTGCCTGTTGATACTTTACCGGTAATTTCATTCTATACAGACTTATCAGCTCTCCGTTACTGTATGGTTTGTCTAGGCATTTATTCTTTTTGTCCATTGTATCAAAGAATTTTACCACGCTTTTCTCTCCTGAGTTTTCATATGGTGTCAACTGAAGTAACTCGTATTTAATTTTGTTTTGCGCCTCCTTGGAGAAATATCTTTCGAGAAATGCTGTTCTGAACTGTAGGTAAGACGTACAGGTAGCAGCGATCATTTGCATCACCTATGCTACAGTCCCTGACATGTGTGCACAAATGAAGTCAATTTTGTGAGCTACGTTCCAGTGGTTTGGTAAGCCAACTTGAAACTGGTCGATGAATGTGCGTGCATGCAAGCTACCGCCTTCTTCCTTGAAATGTTGATATTTTCTAACTTTAAGGAAGTGGTCTGTATCATACCTACTCATAAATCTGGTTTGTGGCTGATTCATGGACTCAAATAATCTGACATTGCTTGTGTCGTCGTGTTTATTCTCTGGTAATCTACTGCGTGTCTGCCTATTTTCAATTTCCTGACTCATATCCGCGTCATATCGTATCACTGGTGAACAAAAGTGTTGTTCGTGTGTTTCTACTCTCGTCGTTCGTGGTTTAATACCTGTGCTGCTATTATGTTGTGTCATTGGATTTACTGGTTCAGTTGCCTGTCTTTCGATTGGTATCGGCTGAATGTATGTGTTCCGTTTTTGTGGGTACTGTGCCTGGTCCTGTGGTACGTCATGTATTACTTCATCGGGGTTTTCTGTTTCTATTTCTGCGCGAGTGTTACGTCTAGCCTTGGTTTACTTGAACTTTCTTAGACGGCGCGTGTTCGTGTACAGAATTAATGCTTGACGCGTCAGTTGTTTCCCTACAGGTGTAATCGGTCTCGATCATGTCTTCGATAGTTTGTATCAACTCTGTTCGAAGCTTTTCAAACTGGTCTTTGTTTTTAAGTTCTATTTTATTGATCCGCTGATCATATATTTCCAGTGCAACCATTGCGACCTTGCTTTGAATTGCTTGCTCTTCCGAAATTTGTATTGCTGTTCGAGTGGCTTTTTTCGTTACACGTTCCACCTTTTTGTCAACGTTTACGATGTCCAATTGGACCGCGTCAGTGCGTAATTACTGCTGACCTTGTGTTAGTACCTGAATTCTTTCCCTTGATTTTTTCGCGTCTTTGTTTATCCGAGTGATCTGACTGTCAATTCTGGCGATCCCTTCTTCCATCTGGATTTTAACCTGTTGGATCTGTGTCTTAATAGCCTGATTGTCCTGTTTCAATTCCTGATTATCCTGTTTCAATTCCTGATACTGTTTTGTTATCTGTGTATTCTGTTTCGTCACACCATCGTTCAGTTTTTGTAACATCTCCATGATCGTGTCCTGTCCTGTAACACTACCTTCTGCTGAACTATGTATTCTCGATCTATTGTTTTCTACTCGGTCAGTTACGTCGTTAACTGGGCTATGCTGTGGCGTTTCTAAGTTTGATAACTGCAATAACCCGTGCAGTCTGTGTTGAGGACTCGTTGCGTTTGTCATTGAACCATTACGTGGCGCAAACAACTCCGCATTCTGCCGTCTCTGTTGTGTATGTCTTGTGTTTGCAGGTACAGTTGTGTCTGTTCCGGAACCTTTTCGTGGCGCTCGTAACTTCGCAAAATTCTGTGTCTGCTGTTGGAGCAGATTTAGAATGTGTACGATCGGTTCGACGTATTCTAAATGTTTCCCCTCTTCCTCACTGTCTACTTCTCTTTGAACGTTAGCTAACTGCCGGTTCATTGACTGTATTGACGCGTATTCTGTCCCTGAATATGTGACAAACAAACGCGTTTCCTGTGCTCGTTTCGCTTTTAATCTTTCCCATTTTCTACGTGAGCTGTCTATTTTTGGTTCAGAATGTGCCCTACCTGGAATTTCACATTCTGGAAATTCGATGTTCTCATCCCTTCGATCCTCATCTGCCTGATCTGTCTCAATTTTATCCCAGTCTAGCTGAGCCTGCTGATTCTGCAGCTCCCCGACTGTCCTGTTCTCTGATTCACCGTCTCTCCTATTTTCAGATTCACCTTCTGTCCTATTCTCAGTAAGCTCGTTTACTTGCTGCCTATCTGGTTGATTCTCCCCCATCTTGTCGACTTGCTGTCTCTCACGTAATCTTTTGGCTTGTGCTCTCGTTAACGTGGAAATTCTTTCAACACACCACGACCCTATCTACAAAACTTCACGACCACTTACCAGTTGGTTGAACTAACAACAACAACAACGTCATGACTTCTCGGTTAATGTTCTGTCTGCTCTGCTACAGTCTCCAATCTCTACCTGTGCGCTGGCAAAGGGAGAAAAATGTTATTTCTTAATTCTAATTTATATGATGCTGCGTCATTCTGCGTCTTTGCGTCACTCTGAGTATGTGCCTATCACCTGAAAATTCTATGCCCTTACGGCTACACTAAAATAGTAAAAAAATGCAAAATTTTCCAACCCAATAACACACGCCCTTTTCCCTACAATTCTACTTTCTTCACTACCTGTATCTATTCTGATCACAATCTTTGCAAATAGCTATTTATTACATGAAAGAAAGTTTTTCAAAGTGCTACTGCTGTGACCTGCCGTACCTAACTATCCTGACACTTTCCTAACTTGGTAGCTTAGCTATTTTACCTATCCTGGCCGGGTCGCCATTTTCTGAGCACGTGGGTTTGATCTGTTATTCTGTTATTCTGCGCAACGAATTAATCTGAGATGTACCCTTTATCCTGCGGCTCCTGCAAGATGCAATTTCTACCCCCACACTACTACAGAAGTCAGACAGACGTTCCTAACGTTCTGAAGATAAATGTCTGAAAAACTTCCAGCAATAAATATCTTCTGGAGTCGCCCGCTGTAAGGAAAAGACACAAAAATTCACAAACATTCTTACGTAACTAGTGGGATACTTGGGTACTGGAGTAGTGCTAGTTAATGAAAGAAAAACATGAACTAACGAAAGTTCTTATTTATTTTGCCAAAAATCTGAGAAATAGCAATGGCACTTTTAGTTATTAAGTGAACACGTTATATCCTGTTACTTTTCGGAATGTGAAGGTACCTCTCAAGGATAAGATTTGCTGATGAAATTTGTATACAAAGTTTAAGATGGTTGATGACTTGGCAGAATGGCTGAAAGGCGCACCTACTCACTTGAATAATTATCCTTTAGAATGTTGCTAGGTACGGTCTAGGCTGTCTCGTGTGAAATGCAGTGAAGTGTACTGTTGTGGAGGAAATATGGGGCTCACAATAGCTGTAGCGCACAATACCGTAAGCTGCGATGACTGCTGTCTGCGCCGCTCGCTGCTGACAATAAAGATAACTCTCGTTGTATCTGGATTGGCCTTCGCCAATCTAACTCTCCCTTTGCCGTCATGAAGTCAAGGATTCCTATTCGACCCTAGTCTAACTATTGGCGTGGTACACCAGTCAGATAACCAGTCCACCGCGATGCCACTCAAAATTCGCTCGCAAGCGTTTAACTATAACTCTGTCCATTCACACTGCACAATTATTGTGTCTGCCAACACAGTGAACAACGATTAATCGCAAGGACTCACTATAGAGTAGCACTTCGATTCGATCTCGACAGAGGCGCTGTCCCTGTGAAGTACTGAGGAGAGACTTGTTCCTCGCTCCAAGAGCGACAACGGAATGGCGCCTCTCTACGCCATACGTGAAGGGGTATATCTTTCAGTCTCTTCCAATATCCCTTCAGCTCAAAGCGTCAGAAATATCGTCTGCCAATCAGCATTGCTCTTCTAAAACGGGAGAATGACGTTTCGTTTAGGGCGACCAATCCGGAAACCTGCAGCATTGGCGTTTGGCGATTGCTGTCTCCCTGTGAAAATCTCTGAAACTGCGTGCTATGTGTAAAGAATGCGTAGGCTGGCCACTCCCACACAATGTAGCGGATTTTGCTTTTAAGCCAAAAATGGGGTCGTTCCCCCTTTTCACTCGGGCCCACGCTATCCACTACACGGGCGGTCACCAGCCGATATAGGCTGGGTCGTCCTCTGAAGGGACCGGCATCCCTGTGTGTGGTCTACCTCTCTCGAACTAAAAACTTCTGTGACCGTCGTGTCTGGAATGTATCTGTGTACGCCAGCCTCGAGTATTTCAACCTCAGTGCGCCTACTTGTTATTTGCATATCGTTTACATGAATTCATACAACATTGACTTTATCTTATCGAGTTTGGGTTCGAATGAAGCGCCTTGATGTGCAGAATACGATTGTGAGGGCGGAATATGTAAGCAATGAAGGTCAGGAGACCACAATGTCTCACATACCTCCCTCCTTCTCACAAAATTTTTGTCTGGGGTTTGTCAATGCTGAGGAAAAAATTGACAAAGTTAGGCAAAAATTCTTCTTTTATATTTTCCTATAAAATTTTCTCAGCTATTCTTAACAAATTATTGTAATGATTTCTTTACATCTATTGTTTGTATTTTTTTAATTCTACAATTTATGTTTTGTTGTTAGGCAAATGTAGGCCTTACAAAGGTTGTAAGTCCTTGTCGTTGCCAGTACGTGTCTCTGTTTTCCTTTTTCATTTCCAAAAATTTGTTTTTACAATATTAATTTTTCTAAACTCGTAAGTGTACAGTGTATCATTTTTTAGTGTGATTATATCTTTTCTTTAGTTAAGCTTCATAAATGTTCGCAAAAGCTCTGTTGTGTAACTTTTTTTTATTTATTTTGGCATTATCTTTTTCTTTATGATCATTGTCTCTTTTTTTTTTTTTTTTTGAATGATGAAGCGTTTCCTCTTAATTTTGTCCTCGCTATTAATATTATTAGCCCAAAAAGTGTTATTGAATGTTACTTAAAGAAGAAAAATCCTTCACAAATGATTTTCTAATTTTACATATAAAAGAAATAAATAGACTTTCCATGAGTTTGTGAGATTATATAACTACACTAAGTTTCTTTATAAAAGGTTTTTAGGTATCTATAAACTGTGCACCTTACAGACATAATAAAGATAATTACTTTTACAAGAAAGGAAAAGGGTACTTTTACAAATATATAATTTTCTTAACTCTACATTTGTGTTTTACCTTTTTTTTTTTTTTTTTTTTTTTTTTTTTTTTTTTTTTTTTTTTTTTTTTTTTTTTTTTTTTTTTTGCTGCGTCACTTTCTGTGCTCGCCGATCCCCACTGAAATACTGGAAGGCGTCGACTCATTTGTATGGGTGTCACAAATCATAAGAGAAGCACTCTAACATGTGATGCCAGGTCTTACTTGTAGACATTGTCATCATGGAGTGATACTTTTAACCGATGATGATGACTGTGGTTTACTGCATAAACAGTGATGTCTTGGTACTTCTTTGCTGTCTCACCTGGGACGGTATGGCAGTTCGATGATTGTAGCTGACTACCGACGATCGTCACCCAATATTGTGCTGTGACGTATTGTTACTTCACACCTGGTTCGGTATGGCAATTTGATGATGTGGTAGGGAGAATACTGTTCTTTTTGCTGAATCTATTTCTAGATAATGTTGGTTGGTACTACTTAATATTCCGTTTGCCGTTCGCTTGTATTTGTTTGACGATTCAAGGTTTATTTTTGGAGAGGTGGTTGTAGCAGTTGCTATGCCTCAAAGTTCATGGAAAGACGTTTGTAGCAATTTGCTTTTTAGGATAGGAAAGAAAGGTACCTTGCTGTCTTCTGCCCTTCTTCATCTTGCATCTTCTTCTCTTCTTTCTTCCATCCTTCTGTTCTTCTTGGGCTAGGAATATGTGAATTTTAGTGTAGAAGTGATATAGGATTTGTAGAATCTGACTGCCCTTCCTACTGTTACTTGATGAGTTTGTGGATCTTAGTAATTTTTTGTGCCTTCATTGTCGTCTCGTCATGTTTTGATTCTCCCCACACTTTTCTGTTGTGTATCAGTGTCGTGACATATGAAATGTCCATGCTGCACGTTGTCCTCCTTAAGTCGAACCTGGTTGCAACCTGCATTTCCAGTGTGATGTTGGTCTTCCTGCTGTTGTTATTGACTTAAGTGCTTTCTCAACATGTCTGTACCCTCTCCGTCGCTATCTCGAAGCATCTGGTGTTAAGGGAGCTGGTGATTAGTGTTGGTGGCGATGTCCCTCTGACGCATAGAAATATTAACAGTTTTTGTTTTATATATATTTGTTATTTACAAAAAAACTCTGATTTTATATAATGTAAACATTTTCTGATAGTGGCAAAAATTATTGTATGTCCTACCACTTCTTCATTCTTTTAATTGTTGTGTACCATTTATTGTTTGTGTGCACGTTGAAGTGTACTTGATACTACAAAATATTGTTACTGTGTATTGTGTCTCTTTTTCTTTTAATTAATGTGTTATTTTGTTGATCTATTATTTTAACTTTTGTTTAGAGGTTAATATCAGATAGGGTGGGCATTAGTTTGCCTAACCTCTTCTACAATTTTTCAACTCAATCTCTACGTTTTACAGCATTTTGTGGCCAAATTTCTACATCTGGTTTCTCTTTGCTGTGTTGATCTTGTCTCTGTGGACCATAATTTCCTCAGTAATTATTCGCGCCCTGGTCTCTCCAGCTGCTGTTACTAACATCGTGACCTGTTTCAAAGTACCCTCGACCGTTGGCATTTTGATTCCTAAATCCATATCCGCCACTGTATGAGTGTCCATTACCGTTCCTGTTTCGGTACCAATTATTCTGGTTATCGTTTCTATGCCAATGGTCTCCATTGTGCCACTGTACTTGTCCGTTGAATTGCCCGAAATTATTGGTGTTAGGACTGCGATTATTATTATTATTGGAATATTCCTTCCTAATCCTCTCCTTATGCCATTCCCTTTCCTATCTTTTTCTTTCACCTCTCTTCTTTAAACATAAATTCAAGTTCCCTTAAAACCTCTTTGAATATTTGGTATTTTCATTTTTTCCTACTGTTGCCTGTTGATACTTTACCGGTAATTTCATTCTATACAGACTTATCAGCTCTCCGTTACTGTATGGTTTGTCTAGGCATTTATTCTTTTTGTCCATTGTATCAAAGAATTTTACCACGCTTTTCTCTCCTGAGTTTTCATATGGTGTCAACTGAAGTAACTCGTATTTAATTTTGTTTTGCGCCTCCTTGGAGAAATATCTTTCGAGAAATGCTGTTCTGAACTGTAGGTAAGACGTACAGGTAGCAGCGATCATTTGCATCACCTATGCTACAGTCCCTGACATGTGTGCACAAATGAAGTCAATTTTGTGAGCTACGTTCCAGTGGTTTGGTAAGCCAACTTGAAACTGGTCGATGAATGTGCGTGCATGCAAGCTACCGCCTTCTTCCTTGAAATGTTGATATTTTCTAACTTTAAGGAAGTGGTCTGTATCATACCTACTCATAAATCTGGTTTGTGGCTGATTCATGGACTCAAATAATCTGACATTGCTTGTGTCGTCGTGTTTATTCTCTGGTAATCTACTGCGTGTCTGCCTATTTTCAATTTCCTGACTCATATCCGCGTCATATCGTATCACTGGTGAACAAAAGTGTTGTTCGTGTGTTTCTACTCTCGTCGTTCGTGGTTTAATACCTGTGCTGCTATTATGTTGTGTCATTGGATTTACTGGTTCAGTTGCCTGTCTTTCGATTGGTATCGGCTGAATGTATGTGTTCCGTTTTTGTGGGTACTGTGCCTGGTCCTGTGGTACGTCATGTATTACTTCATCGGGGTTTTCTGTTTCTATTTCTGCGCGAGTGTTACGTCTAGCCTTGGTTTACTTGAACTTTCTTAGACGGCGCGTGTTCGTGTACAGAATTAATGCTTGACGCGTCAGTTGTTTCCCTACAGGTGTAATCGGTCTCGATCATGTCTTCGATAGTTTGTATCAACTCTGTTCGAAGCTTTTCAAACTGGTCTTTGTTTTTAAGTTCTATTTTATTGATCCGCTGATCATATATTTCCAGTGCAACCATTGCGACCTTGCTTTGAATTGCTTGCTCTTCCGAAATTTGTATTGCTGTTCGAGTGGCTTTTTTCGTTACACGTTCCACCTTTTTGTCAACGTTTACGATGTCCAATTGGACCGCGTCAGTGCGTAATTACTGCTGACCTTGTGTTAGTACCTGAATTCTTTCCCTTGATTTTTTCGCGTCTTTGTTTATCCGAGTGATCTGACTGTCAATTCTGGCGATCCCTTCTTCCATCTGGATTTTAACCTGTTGGATCTGTGTCTTAATAGCCTGATTGTCCTGTTTCAATTCCTGATTATCCTGTTTCAATTCCTGATACTGTTTTGTTATCTGTGTATTCTGTTTCGTCACACCATCGTTCAGTTTTTGTAACATCTCCATGATCGTGTCCTGTCCTGTAACACTACCTTCTGCTGAACTATGTATTCTCGATCTATTGTTTTCTACTCGGTCAGTTACGTCGTTAACTGGGCTATGCTGTGGCGTTTCTAAGTTTGATAACTGCAATAACCCGTGCAGTCTGTGTTGAGGACTCGTTGCGTTTGTCATTGAACCATTACGTGGCGCAAACAACTCCGCATTCTGCCGTCTCTGTTGTGTATGTCTTGTGTTTGCAGGTACAGTTGTGTCTGTTCCGGAACCTTTTCGTGGCGCTCGTAACTTCGCAAAATTCTGTGTCTGCTGTTGGAGCAGATTTAGAATGTGTACGATCGGTTCGACGTATTCTAAATGTTTCCCCTCTTCCTCACTGTCTACTTCTCTTTGAACGTTAGCTAACTGCCGGTTCATTGACTGTATTGACGCGTATTCTGTCCCTGAATATGTGACAAACAAACGCGTTTCCTGTGCTCGTTTCGCTTTTAATCTTTCCCATTTTCTACGTGAGCTGTCTATTTTTGGCTCAGAATGTGCCCTACCTGGAATTTCACATTCTGGAAATTCGATGTTCTCATCCCTTCGATCCTCATCTGCCTGATCTGTCTCAATTTTATCCCAGTCTAGCTGAGCCTGCTGATTCTGCAGCTCCCCGACTGTCCTGTTCTCTGATTCACCGTCTCTCCTATTTTCAGATTCACCTTCTGTCCTATTCTCAGTAAGCTCGTTTACTTGCTGCCTATCTGGTTGATTCTCCCCCATCTTGTCGACTTGCTGTCTCTCACGTAATCTTTTGGCTTGTGCTCTCGTTAACGTGGAAATTCTTTCAACACACCACGACCCTATCTACAAAACTTCACGACCACTTACCAGTTGGTTGAACTAACAACAACAACAACGTCATGACTTCTCGGTTAATGTTCTGTCTGCTCTGCTACAGTCTCCAATCTCTACCTGTGCGCTGGCAAAGGGAGAAAAATGTTATTTCTTAATTCTAATTTATATGATGCTGCGTCATTCTGCGTCTTTGCGTCACTCTGAGTATGTGCCTATCACCTGAAAATTCTATGCCCTTACGGCTACACTAAAATAGTAAAAAAATGCAAAATTTTCCAACCCAATAACACACGCCCTTTTCCCTACAATTCTACTTTCTTCACTACCTGTATCTATTCTGATCACAATCTTTGCAAATAGCTATTTATTACATGAAAGAAAGTTTTTCAAAGTGCTACTGCTGTGACCTGCCGTACCTAACTATCCTGACACTTTCCTAACTTGGTAGCTTAGCTATTTTACCTATCCTGGCCGGGTCGCCATTTTCTGAGCACGTGGGTTTGATCTGTTATTCTGTTATTCTGCGCAACGAATTAATCTGAGATGTACCCTTTATCCTGCGGCTCCTGCAAGATGCAATTTCTACCCCCACACTACTACAGAAGTCAGACAGACGTTCCTAACGTTCTAAAGATAAATGTCTGAAAAACTTCCAGCAATAAATATCTTCTGGAGTCGCCCGCTGTAAGGAAAAGACACAAAAATTCACAAACATTCTTACGTAACTAGTGGGATACTTGGGTACTGGAGTAGTGCTAGTTAATGTAAGAAAAACATGAACTAACGAAAGTTCTTATTTATTTTGCCAAAAATCTGAGAAATAGCAATGGCACTTTTAGTTATTAAGTGAACACGTTATATCCTGTTACTTTTCGGAATGTGAAGGTACCTCTCAAGGATAAGATTTGCTGATGAAATTTGTATACAAAGTTTAAGATGGTTGATGACTTGGCAGAATGGCTGAAAGGCGCACCTACTCACTTGAATAATTATCCTTTAGAATGTTGCTAGGTACGGTCTAGGCTGTCTCGTGTGAAATGCAGTGAAGTGTACTGTTGTGGAGGAAATATGGGGCTCACAATAGCTGTAGCGCACAATACCGTAAGCTGCGATGACTGCTGTCTGCGCCGCTCGCTGCTGACAATAAAGATAACTCTCGTTGTATCTGGATTGGCCTTCGCCAATCTAACTCTCCCTTTGCCGTCATGAAGTCAAGGATTCCTATTCGACCCTAGTCTAACTATTGGCGTGGTACACCAGTCAGATAACCAGTCCACCGCGATGCCACTCAAAATTCGCTCGCAAGCGTTTAACTATAACTCTGTCCATTCACACTGCACAATTATTGTGTCTGCCAACACAGTGAACAACGATTAATCGCAAGGACTCACTATAGAGTAGCACTTCGATTCGATCTCGACAGAGGCGCTGTCCCTGTGAAGTACTGAGGAGAGACTTGTTCCTCGCTCCAAGAGCGACAACGGAATGGCGCCTCTCCACGCCATACGTGAAGGGGTATATCTTTCAGTCTCTTCCATTATCCCTTCAGCCCAAAGCGTCAGAAATATCGTCTGCCAATCAGCATTGCTGTTCTAAAACGGGAGAATGACGTTTCGTTTAAGGCGACCAATCCGGAAACCTGTAGCATTGGCGCTTGGCGTTTGCTGTCTCCCTGTGAAAATCTCTGAAACTGCGTGCTATGTGTAAAGAATGCGTAGGTTGGCCACTCCCACACAATGTGGCAGAATTGGCTTTTAAGCCAAACACAGGGTTGTTCCCCCTTTTCACTCAGGCCCACGCTGTCCACTACACGGGCGGTCTCAGGCCAACAGAGGCTGGGTCATCATCTGAAGGGACCAGCCTCCTGGTGTGTGGTCTACCTCTCTCGAACTAACAGCTCCTGTGACCGTTGTGTCTGGAATGTATCTGTGTACGCCAGCCTCGAGTATTTCAACCTCGGTGCGCTTACTTGTTATTTGCATATCGTTAACATGGATTCATACAACACTGACTTTATCTTATCGAGTTTGGGTTCGAATGAAGCGTCTTCATTTGCAGAATATGATTGTGAGGGTGGATTAAGTAAGCAATGAAGGTCAGGAGACCACGACGTCCTACAACGGCGCTACACCACATTGTGACAACAGATATGCCAACTGCAAGGGTATAGTGAATGGGGATGCTCATGTCTCGATATCAGCGAAATACGACATGTGTGCTAACTACAGTAGACTCCGGCAGTCACGAAACTGCGATCGCAGCGCTGCGCAGCGGATCAGCACCCAGCTGCCGTCACTGTCGGGATTGGACATCGGGGTTGGACACAGGGATTCCCGATGACCGAGACTGTGTCGAGTCCCGCATCCATTGGATATCGAGTCTCGGACCCACAAGCAAAATATCTCCCAAACGACACCTGAAGAGACGATGGCCAGCGGGTGAAGGGAACAGGTATGTTAGACTGATGGAAGACATTGACTCCGTTGCCGCGTCAGCAGTCGCAACGGATTCCAGCGGCTTCATTCACCAAATGACACTGAAAACGAGGGGCATCAGATCGACTTCCAATATGTGCCAGCCACCACTGACCTCCAAATCCTCTCTTGCTGATTGGGCGGACGCCCTAGACACACCGTCCAGCGAGTGCAGCAATATGGAGGTTCCTCGCTGTTTTGGGGTGGCATTACGTCGGCCCAACGTACGCCGCTGGTGGTCATGGAAGGCACCTCAATGGCTGTACGATACGTGAAAGCCGCCATCCGACCGACAATGCAAACATATCGGCTGCATATTGGCGAGTCATTCGTCCTCATGGACGAAAATTCGCGCCCTTATCGTGCACATCTTGTAAACGACTTCTTTTAGGATAACGACATCGCTCGACTAGAGTAGCCAGCATGTTCTCCAGACATAAACCCTATGGCTGTTTATAGCCGACGTGACCTATCAGTCACTCTGGGGTATCTACGCCGAATCGCCATTGAGGAGCGGGCAATCTGGATCAACAGTGCCTTACCGAAAAAATGGTTCAAATGGCTTTGAACACTATGGGACTAAACTTCTGAGGTCATCAGTCCCCTAGAACTTAGAACCACTTAAACCTAACTAACCTAAGGCCACACACACATCTATGCCCGAGGCAGGATTCGAACCTGCGACCGTAGCGGTCTCGCGGTTCCAGACTGTAGCGCCTTTAACCGCTTGGCCACCCCGGCCGGCTGCCTTGCCGAACTTGTGGATAGTATGCCACGTCGAATACACTGATGCATGAATGCAAGAGGACGTGCTACTGGATATTAGAGGCACCGGTGTGTACAGCAGCCTGGACTATCACCTATGAAGGTCTCGCTGTATGATGGTACAACATGCAATGTGGGGTTCAATGGGCAATAGAAAGGGTGGAAATGATGTTTATGTTGATCTCTATTCCAATTTTCTGTACAGGTTCCGCAAGTCTTTGAATCGACGTGATGCAATACTTTTTTTGATGTGTGTACTCCAGCGAGGTGTCCCTGAGGTGAACAGCATAGAACTCTAGAAACATATTCGCCGCTAATTTTGTGAATGAACTGTACTTTTTGTTTAAACTTTGTGATATTTCTGTCTTTGAACCGCCGGTCGAAGTGGCCGCGCGGTTCTGGCGCTGCAGTCTGGAGCCGCGAGACCGCTACGGTCGCAGGTTCGAATCCTGCTTCGGGCATGGATGTGTGTGATGTCCTTAGGTTAGTTAGGTTTAACTAGTTCTAAGTTCTAGGGGACTAATGACCTCAGCAGTTGAGTCCCATAGTGCTCAGAGCCATTTGATTTTGTCTTTGAACCATAAGGTGAATGAACTCGGAACTTTCTCCGAGGTTTTACCAGACTTTACACGTTATTTAACTGCTTTGGTTTCCTTTTATGTAGTACTCCTGCACTGTTGTTAGGTTGATCGGTTTTAAGAATTGAATAATAATACTATGGCTATTTAAATCAAAAGTTCAGGAAGAGTGCTTTTGACATTTTCATTTTATAATTCATGCAGATGTGCGTTCGGGTTCAAGAACAAATAAACCACGTTATTTATGATTTTTATTGTCATTTTACTAATCTGTCACAGGTAACATGTGTTAGCAGTGCCATCACAATTTCATAAAATTATAATCGAACGCCTCTTCAAACTCCAAAATGTTTTTAATTTTACTTTCACTTTTAATTATGGTAAGATTTTCTGCGTTGGAAAGAGGAGATGCTGTCATCATATCCATATCTGTTCACTTTGTATGGTGCATTGGATTTGGAAGTTGAGAATTATCTGCATGGAAAAAATCAGAGATTATTTACCAGCCGTGAACTGCATAATGCCTAGTCCTGGAAGAACCTTCTAATTACGAACCTGCGTTGTTTCTGAGTGTTATAAACTTCGACAATACCATATTAAACAGTTCGTTAAAATGAGATGACTCTCTTCACCATCCTTTTCTTGGACCATCATATTGTGGGCAAGTAATATCTGTTGGTTATCAATTCCCTTTATATAAAACGAAAGGTTTATAACTTTAATACACCTCTTGGTCCGGAACGATGACTGTTGAACACCGCATTTTACCTTTTTTTCTTGTATAATTAATAATTCTGACAGATATGTATTGAGACTGACAGTTCAGGATCCATTCCAATCGTCCGACACACGATCACTGTAAATTCTGTAACTTCTCTTTAAATGAATCTCTGAGATACAGAACATCTGAGAAAGACGCAGTACCTAAAACCTGGAACTACGGTGTTCCACTTAAGACATAATTTCCTATATATAAAAAATATAAGGAAAAAAGCCTGTTCTCCGTAATATGAAACAGATTCACGGAAACTGTTACTAACTGCAAGTAACAAACTTTGGATTTCAATCAGGGAAAGTACCACGATGGATACAGTGTGTTTAAGAATGGACAAAGTAATGTGATGTCTCCCTTGTGGCACAATTCGAATAAGTATTTCTTTATAGTTACGTACATACCCCCACAATTAAAGTACACAGAACATATAATAATTAAAAAAAGACTCGGTTACAAAACATAAGGACGAACGTAACATTCACATGATGTGTCGCTGCCGAGCAACACTTCTCGATGAAACTTGAACTGTACACACAACGAACTGCTACGGCGCAGTGCAGAAGGTAAGTGAAAAAAAAAAACGCAATGCGGCGAAAAGAAATGTCAATTTTATTCAAAGAGACTAATTGAAGTCACCGTGATTTGTGATGGTCCCCTGGATGTTCCAAATGTCGTAACATGGTGATTTATAAGAAATATGATCAACATGGACTGCAGTGCGTTTTCTGTAAGGTGCTCCCATGCTGGTCCCAAACTTTATGGAGTTCTTCCTCCATGCGCGTAGTTGCCGATTGCTGGATGGTCTTTGGTACCGGTGAAATACGTCTTAACAAAGCTTCCAATACGTGGTCGATGGGATTCAAGTCGGATGTAGGGACCGGCCGGAACGTTTGCTGAATTTCCTCTCATTCCATGAAAATAAGAGCATGGGAAAGCGGTACAGTTGTACAGTTACATTGAGGACTGAGTGTAAAGTGTTCAGAGATCTGGAGGTCAGCACGCCCATGCAACATTATAGCACTACGCCATAACACTTAGATCGTCAAAACGATGATGTTCGACAATGTGAGTGCCCCTTCTCTTGTCGTGCGAGGGTACATAAGGGATAACTGCTCAGACTCAATTTCCTCTCGTACGAGAAGAGCACGCAACCCAGCCTACTGGCGTACTGGTGGAAAATTTCTCATTTTTCGTTAAAGAATCTTGCCATAGTTTTCCAATTATTTCCTGTTATACACACATCAAAAACAGTTTTGCATCACCTCGGTTCCGAGAGTTCCGAAACCTGTACAGAAAATTGGAATAAAGATGAATATAAATATCATTTCCGCCCCTTTTATTGCCCATGAAAACTATACATTGCATATTGTACCAATGTACAGAGAGACCGTTAGAAGCGGTGGCTCAGACTGCTGTACACACCGCTACCCCTAATACCCAGTAGAACGTCATCTTGCATTGATGCATGCCTGTATCAGTCGTGGCATGCTATCCACAAGTTCATCAAGGCACTGTTGGTCCCGATTGTCCCATTCCTCGGCGGTGATACGACGTAGATCCCTCGAAGAGATTGGTGGGTCACGTCGTCCATAAACAGCCCTTTTCAATGTATCCCAGGCATTTGCGATAGGGTTCATGTCTGGAGAACATGCTAGCCACTCTAGTCGAGCGATGTCGTTATCTTGAAAGAAGTCAACCACAAAATGTGCAAGATGGGGGCGTGAATTGTCGTCCACGAAGACGAATGACTCGCCAATATGCTGCCGATATGATTGCACTATCGATAGGAAGATGGCATTCACGTATCGTACAGTTATTATGGCGCCTTCCATGACCACCAGCAGCGTACGTCGGTTCCGCATAATGCCACCCCAAAACAACAGGAAACCTGCACCATATTGTACTCGGTGGACAGTGTGTCTAAGGCGTTCAGCCTGACCGGGTTTCCTCCAAACATGTCTCCGACGATCGTCTGTTTGAAGTTACATGCGACACTCGTCGGTGAAGAGAACGTGATGCCAATCCTGAGCGGTCCATTCGGCATGTTGTTAGGCCCACCTGGACCGCGCTGCATGAGGTCGTGGTTGCAAAGATGAACCTCGCCATGATGGACGTCGGGAGTGAAGTTGCTCATTATGCAGCCTATTGCGCTCAGTTTCGGTCGGAACACGACGTCCTGTGGCAGCGCGAATGGCATTATTCAACATGATGGCGTTGCTATCAGGGTTCCTCCGAGCAATAATTCGTAAGTAGCGGTCATCCACTGCAGTAGTAACCCTTGGGAGGTCTGAGCGAGGCATGTCATCGACAGTTCTAGTCTCTCAGTATCTCCTCTATGTCCGAACAAGATCGCTTTGGTTCACTCCGAGGCACCTAGACACTTCCCTTATTGAGAGCCCTTTCTTTCACAAAGTAACAATGCAGACGCTATCAAACCGGGATATTTATCGTCTAGGCATGGTTGAACTAAGGCAACATGGGCCGTCTTCCTACTTCCTGCTGCAATGACTGGAACTGGTCGGCTGTCACACCCCCTTATTCTAAAAGGCCCTACTCTTGCATTGTTGTTTACATCTTTGAGCGGTTTTAGCTTCTCAGAACAGTCAAAGGGACTGTGTCTGTGATACAATATCCACAGTCAATGTCTACCTTCATTTCTGGGAATTGGGGTGATGCAAAACTTTTTTTTATGTGTATATTTCATATTTCCAACTACACACTTGACACTGCTCTACAGTGGGCTGTATTCCCCGAGCATCGCATCCCGTTACCTTGGAGCCGCTCACCGTGGCCGAGTGGTTCTAGGCGCTTCAGTCCGGAACCGCGCTGCATGTTCGAATCCTGCCTCGGGCATGGATGTGTGTGATGTCCTTAGGTTAGTTAGGTTTAAGTAGTTCTAAGTCCATGGAACTGATGAACTCAGATGTTAAGACCCATTGTGCTTGGATCCGCTTTGAAGCTTTACTTCGTATAAATTCCTTGCATATTCTTTGTTGCTGTAAAGATTTGCGTCGACGAGAGAATTATGGTGTACATGATAATGTAAGCTCGGCCTAAAGCACTTCAATAGAAAATATAGATTGGTTTTAGCATTCTCTATGATTTTTGTTATCCTTATCACAGTTTGTATGATAGTAATTCTTTTCGTAATAATCTAAACAACAGAAAATCTGATGACAGCATACTGCTCATCTACCAGTATGTTTTGAAAATCCTCTTGCTGATAAATGTTAACTACCCAGAAAATGACCTGGTTTTCAGTAAAACCGAAAGTAAAAGTTTGCAGTCGAGTGTGACAGTATTTATTTTCACCAGTATGTATAATTCCTCTGCCGGTATGTCAATGTATCCTGGTACAGTGCGTGTCAATCAATATTCCCTCCCCGACGTACGAGAGGACGCAATGTTGAACAACAGGGACCCTGTGTATTTGACGTGTGACGCTGTATGATGTCACGTAAAGTTAAAGCAGGAAATATTGCACTCGCGTGGCGGCTGCTGGTTGTTTCGTGCCTCTACGGGGAGAGCGCATTGGGAGGGTTGGGGATAAACAGATTGCTGTGGAGTGGGTGACAGTGTGCTGTCAACTGCGCCTCCCGCCCTCTCTCCCCCTGAGTTTGCAATGCGAGACACGAGAAGGAGCGCCGCCGATCTATATGCTCGCATATTTGTATCGTTTTAGCAAGGGCCACGGCGGCATGGTTACAACTATCACAACGTAGCAGAGAGAGAGAGTAGTAGGAGGTCACAAGATAATAATAACTGCCTGTGAATCAATGCTCCAGTGGACATCTTTCCATTGCACGTCACCTAAAAATTTGCGTGTCCCTAAGCCACCCCAGGTGTCTAACAGGGGAAAAGACGTCTACAATTTGAAGTGGAGTCCGACCCATTTTGTTCTAGTGTCATTACTACTACTTCATCTACCTCGAGGTAGATGTCCTAATGTCGCCAGCCACTGTGGCTGAGAGGTTCTAGGCACTTCAGTTCGGAACCGCGCTGCTGCTACGGTCGCAGTTTCGAACCCTCCCTCGGGCATGGATGTGTGTGATGTCGTTGGTTAGTTATGTTTAAGTAGTTCTAAGTCTAGCGGACTGATGACCTCAGATGTTAAGTCCCAAAGTGGTTAGAGCTATTTGAACCATTTGTTCTAGTCTGATATAAACAGTTGACATGAGGCTATTTAGCTTGCGTTCCGTAAGGACTTGAGCATTTCTTAGTATGGGAGTAGCATTTAATTGCATTTCGCATTTTGTCTCTGTGCGTTACGCAGCTGTTCTCGAGGGTGGCTGCTCTATCCTGTAACTACAGCTGTTCCCCGATGCAGCTGGGACCAGGGGATTGCACACGCTACATCTCTACCACTGGCATCACAACATGGGCTAGTACTTTTTCTTGTGTATTAGTGTTCTGATTTGTCTGGTGGTGCAGGCACGAATTCCTCTCCTGTGCCAACTTCATCCCAGAGTAGCACTTGTAACCTACGTCCTCAATTGTTTGGTGCATGTGTTCCAGTCTCTGTCTTTCTCTACAGTTTTGGCCCTCTACAGCTCCCTGTAGTACAATGGAAGTCATTCCCCGATGTCTTAACAGATTCTCTACATCTTGTCCCTTCTCCTTGTCAGTATTTCCCACATATTCATTCCCTCTCCGATTCCGCGCAGAACCTCCGCGTTCCTTACCTTATGAGTAAACCTAATTTTCAACATTGCTCTACAGCACCACATCTCGAATGCTTCGATTCTCTTCCGTCCCCGTTATCCAACAATCCATGTTTGACTATCATACGATTCCGCGCTCCCAATGTACATTCTCACAAACTTTATCCATAAATTAAGGCCTATGTAGGATACTAGCAGACTTCTGTTGGCCAGGAACATCCTTTTTCCCAGTGCTAATCCTCTTTTTATGTCATCCTTGCCCCTTCCGTCATTGGTTTTTTCCTGAGTGGGTAGTATGTCAATCGAAGAGTCATGTGAGATACTCTTGCCAGATCTGGCATTCCAACGAAGGTTATAAACATCAAGGAAATGTATGGAGACTATGAATGCCAAGCACTACATATGGAGAACTGCCGCGCGGGATTAGTGGAGCGGCCTAGGGCGCTGCAGTCATGGACTGTGCGGCTGGTCCCGGCGGAGGTTCGAGTCCTCCCTCGGGCATGGGTGTGTGTGTGTGTGTGTCTATCCTTAGGATAATTTAAGTTAAGTAGTGTGTAAGCTTAGGGACTGATGACCTTAGCAGTTAAGTCCCATAAGATTTTACACACAATTTAACATTTTTTTATGGAGAGTTAACGGAGCCTTTCCAAGTTAGTTCGGGAGTACGACAAGGGTGTATTCTTTCGCCTACAATATTTCTATTGGTGCTGTACCATGTGATGAAGAGAGTGATGGGGAGATGGAAGAGAGGTGTACAGTGGGGGATGCGGTATAGGCTCGAAGATCTAGATTTCGCAGACGACATTTGCTTAATGGCCCAACGATCTCGAGACATCGAAGAGAAACTGGCCAGATTACAGAGAGAGGCGGAAGTTGTAGACCTCAAGATAAATGTTCCCAAAACCAAAAAAATGTGAATAAATTCGACCATCACGAATAGGCTGGCCATTAATGGAGAGGACGTAGAACAGGCCAATCTTTCCTCTATTTCGGAAGTACAGTCACGACTACGGAAGGCGCTGAGGAAGACGACCATAGTCGCATCTGCAAAGCAAATGGCGCATTTCTACAACTGTACCCTGTCTGGAGAAATAGGAACATCTCAAAGAAGGCCAAACTTCGGCTTTTCAATAGCACTGTGAAGGCTGTTCTGTTGTATGGTTGCGAAACTTGGAAGGTGACTAACCACATCAAAAACTAGCTCCAAGTTTTCATCAACCACTGTCTCCGGCGTATTTTAATGTGAGATGGCCAGATATAATGACAAATGAAGATCTTTGGAGGGAGACAAATCAGCAGCCAATCAATATATAAATCAAAGAAAGAAGATGGAACTGGATTGGGCATACATTGAGGAAACCAGATGGAGCTATTGATAGGATGGCATTGGATTGGAACCCTCGAAGAGTTAGAAAACGTGGTCGTCCCAAACAGACGTGGAAAAGGACGATCGAGAGCGAAGTTGCAGAGGATAGGAAGTGAAGTGAAGAGACTTGCTAGAAATCGTACCAGTTGCAGGATTTCGTCACGGCCCTGTGTTCCAGAGGGAACGACAGGAACTAAGCAGGAAGCAGAATTCTTTAACTTCATCTACTTTGTGACCACCAATCCTGTTAAGATTCTCGCTGTTATTTCTGCTACTTCTCATTACCTTCGTCTTTCTTCAATTGACTTTCAGTCAATATTCTGTACTTGTCAGAGTGTTCATTCCATTAAACAGATCATGTAAATCTTTTCCAATTTCACCCAGGGGCCTGTGTTCCAGAGGGAACGACAGGAACTACGCAGGTAGTAGAATTCTTTAACTTCATCTACTTCGTGACCACCAATTCTGATGTTAAGATTCTCGCTGATCTCAATTCTGCTACTTCTCATTACCTTCGTCTTTTTTCAGTTTACTCTCAGTCAATATTTTTACTTATCAGAGTGTTTGTTTCATTCAGTAGGTCATGTAATTTTTTTCCCAATTTCACTCACGCCAGCAATGTCATCAGCGAATCGTATCACTGATATCCTTTCACCTTGAGTTTTAATTTTAAATTCACTCCTGAATCTTTCTTTTAGTTCCATCATTGCTTCTTCGATGCACAGATTAAACACTACAGGCGAAAGACTACATGCCTGTCTTACACACTTTTTAATCCGAGAACCTTGTTCTTGGTCGCCCACTCCGACTATTCCCCCTCGGCTCTTGTACACGTTGTATACTACCCATCTCTCCCTATAGCTTACCATTATTTTTCTCAGACTTTCAAACATCTTGCACCATTTTATATTGTCGAACGCTTCTTCCAGATTGACAAATCCTACGAACGTGTCGTTATTTTTCTTTACTCTTGTTTCCATTATCAACCGCAACGTCAGAATTGCCACTCTGGTGCCATTACCTTTCCTAAAGTCAAACTGATCGTCATCTGACACATCCTCAATTTTCTTTTCCATTATTTTGTATATTATTCTTTTCAGCAAGTTGGATGCATGAGCTGTTAAGTTGATTGTTCGATTACTCTCGCATTTTTTCAGATCTTGTCCGCCAGACTCATACATTCTACACGCCAACGTGATTAGTCGTTTTGTTGTCAAATTCCAGAAAATTTTTATAAATTCTGATGTAATGTCACTTATCCCTTCTGCTTTTCTCTATCTTAAGTTCTCCAAAGGTGTCATAAATTCGGATCCTAATACTGGGTCCACTATCTCTTCTAAATCGACTCCTGTTCTATCATATCGGACAACTCTTCCCTCCTGTCCGCTTTCCTCTGCATTTAACAGTGGAATTTCCGTTGCAACCTTAATGTTACCACCCTTGCTTTTGATTCGACTGAAGGTTGCTTTATTTTCCTTTATGCTGAGTCAGTCCTTACGACAGTAATTACTTTTCCTATTTTTCCACTATTTCATGTAGCCATTTCGTCTTAGCTTCCCTGCACTTCCTATTTATTGCATCCCTCAGCGTTTTGCACTTCTGAATTTACCTGAGGATTTTGTTCTTCCTTCTTTCGTCGATCAATTGAAGTGTTTCTTCTGCTTCCAGTGGTTTCTTCGCAGCTACCTTCTTTTTTCCTACGATTTTCTTCCTAACTTCTGTGATTGCCTTTTTCAGGACTTTCCATCCCTCTTCAACTTTACTGTAAACTAAGTTATTCCTTATTGTTATATTCATAGCCTTAGAGAACTTTAAGTGTAACTCGTCATTACCTAGTACATCCGTATCCCTCTTCTGCGTATTGATCCTTCCTGACTAATATATTAAACTTGAGCCTACTGTTCATCACCACTACATTGCGATCTGCTATATCTGCTCCTGGGTACGCCTTAGAACCCAGCACCTGGTTTCAGAATCTCTGTCTGTCCATGACGTAATTTAACTGAAATCTTACCGTATCATCAGACCTTTTCCAAGTATACCACCTCCTCTTGTGACTCTTGAACGGAGTATTCGCCTTTACTACCTGAAAATTCTTACAGAACTCAATTAGTCTTTCTCCTCTCCCATTCCTTGTCCCAAGCGTATGTTCTCTTTTAACCTTCTCTTCTACGCCTTCCCCTACAATTGCATTTCCTTCCCACATGACTATTAAATTTTCTTCTCCCTTTGCGTACTGGATTACCCTTTCAGTATCCTCATATGCTTTCTCTATCTCTCTATCTTCACCCTTCGACGTCGGCAAGTACACTTTAACTACCGTTTTCGATATGGGTTTGCTGCCGATTCTGATAAGAACTACCCTATTACTGAAATGATTACAGTAATACATACTGTGCTCTACCTTCTTATTCATAACGAATCCTACTCCCGTTCTAAAATTTTCTCCTGCTGCTGATTTTACCCTAATTGCATCTGACTAGAAATCCTTCTCATCTGTCCATTTCACTTCACTGACCCTTACTGCATCTAGATTGATCCTCTGGATGTGTTTTTTCAGAGTTTCTTTCTTCCCTACCACGTTCAAGCTTCCGATATTCCACGCCGCGATTCGTTCAATGTTATTCTTTCGTTGGATGTTCGTTTTATTCTCATGGTCACCTCCCCTTTGGCCGTCTCCGAATGGGGACTATTGCGGCATCTTTTGCCAATGGAGAGTTCATCATGACACTTTTTCAATTACAGGCCATATATTCTGTGGATACACATTATGCGTCTTTAACGCAGTGGTTTCCGTTGCCTTCTACATTGTCATGCCGTTGATGATTGCTGATTCTGCCTCTTTGAGGAGCATTTCCCCACCTCAAGGACAAGAGGGTGCTCGGAACCAAAAGACCGCTCCTCCGCCCTCTTTGAGAGGGCCGTTGGGAGAATAAGGGTGACTTGTAACGGTGGTTTTCTTAGGCCGCCAATGCCGATTGCTAATCAAAATTTATGCTATGGAGGGTTTCGAACCCGGGACCGGAGACGTTTTGGGTCCATATCAATGAAGCTGACCCGGATCACGGGCCAGCGTTCACCGACATAAGTAAACTCATCGACCGACAGAGACGCAGGCATGTTTACAGTCTGGCTGAGGGGTGGATCCCCTGAAAACCACATTGTCCCTCGTGGCATCTGCACAGTTGTAGCTGCTGCTTCAGTTTGGTATCTATTTTGCTTGCATTTAATGCGTGTATGCCCGCGCGCAGAAAAAGTATCCATCCTTCAGGTCTATATTCAAGTGACTTCCTAGAACCAGAAAGGCTAGTTCCAACTGATGCTCTATTCGCAGACCCTTAAGGCAGGAGCATCACTACGAGCAGCCAAGCAAGCGTGGCATTACCCATCATTCTCCTCCGACCATATCCTAATTGAAGTGTGTAGTCCACGAACGAATACGGTACAGTAAGTCTAGAATATGAGTGAAAGTTCAGTAGTTACAGCAAGTGATTTACATCCTGAAGGACTTTACAATCGGCGTTAAATATCGCCAGATGTTGTGAACTAGTTGAACAGTGAATTTTTAGTTTCCATATGGAGCTTATTCAGGGGCTATTTAATGAATTAACCTTTCAGACTTGTGATATGTGTGTCTCCAGGTAGCAGTTGTCAGATATTTATTATTGATTGACTGTTGTAACAAAAGTGTTAACTATATGTTACTGCAGGGTGATCTTAATTACTGTGTGTGGTTTCGTTGGGGTTACCACATTTATTTGTGGCAAAGGTCTGGGAAATTTAGTGTTATCGTACTTTCCCAGTGCAGCTACATGGTACAAACATGCAATTTACACTGCAATTTACACTGCAATTTACGTATGTAGTTGTACTACATTTTCTCATTTAATTATGGCCTTATACAGTGGGGATTTGTTTACTAAAGTACTTTTTCTGTTAAAACATGCCACAGACGCAGGAACTGCCTCTGGAGAAGTTGGCCTGCATCAACACGGCGCTGAAAGCAGTGTCCAATCGTCTCACGCGGATTGACAAGATTATCAGTGGGACCAGCCAACGGCGCTGAAAGCAGTGTCCAATCGTCTCACGCGGATTGACAAGATTATCAGTGGGACCTGCCAACACCCCGGCCTTTTCCCAGCTTTGGCAAGAAGTTGAAACCATGTATGAACAATATCTCACGGTCAGAACAGCATTTGATGGCTAGTGACATAACACGTGACAAGCATCAAAAAACTTTTTTATTAGCATATTCTGGGGTGGAAGTGAACATACTGTTCCAGAAACTCGACCCAGAGGTAGAACACAATTAACTAACTTATGGTAAATTTAAGTACATGTTTGTGGACTATTTTGATTCCCAGATTCATATGGCAGCAGCACGGTTGCAGTGACTTTCTCGAGCTCACATACCTTAGAGTCAGAACGCCAACTAAATAATCGCATGCAGACTCGTTAGTGCACGAAATAATGTTTTGTCAGTTGGCCAGATGTGGCTCTTCGAAATTGAATTAAACCATCCCGTCTTAGCTGCCTCTTTACCGCTCAGTCGGGCACTTGAAGAAACAATGATATCGTTAACGGGCGTACAGGGCCCCTCACACATTTTACTCACTCAACAACATCGCCGAGTGCAGCGAGTGTCGATGCACTGCCACTCTTCCCAAATCACGATGACTTCTGGAGTCATCACTGGCCCTTTGGGCACATCGGATCTCCTAGCTCGCAGGACATTTGTACATACCTGTTCCAATTGTTCCGTCACGTGGCAACGTTAACAGTGTTTCTCCAGGAAGGCTGAGTGTTCGCTTGATCACAGATCGGGTCATAAGGTTAAGGTCTGTAACTCTGCCAGCGGGGTGAATTTGAATAGTATGCAGCTCCTACCTTTATAATGAGCCTGCAAAGCTGACTTGTTGAGGGCGTGTCTTGGTGTACTTCAAATGCGTGCGGTATTATCTTCTTCTGTCTGCACCCTTGACAGTGGAGGTACCCATTAATGGCAGTCCGGTACAATTCCAGACGCACATCGACTCCTCCGTAACATTTACAAAGTGGGCCAACGTAGTTTATAAGCAGTTGAGTTTCCCATCTCGTTCGCTGCCTTACTAATAATTTACGGTATTGATGCCCTTGCCAAGTAGGGCCATTTCTGTGCTATCGTGAAATGTAGGGATTCTTAATTTTTTATTTATTTTTTTCCTTCATTGAATTTTGATTTCCCCCGAAGCGGGCTGGCAGCAGCATATTACGCTGCTCTGCAGCCTACAGACTTTTTAAAACATAAGAAGATAAGGAACAATAAAAGCAGGCGACAAAACGCTGACTTAAATTGTAAAACGGCGGAAAATTGTGGAAAGTTAAAACATAAAGCAAAGGGTTGGCAAAGCTAATAAAATACACAGGAAGCAGACAGGTAACATAGCAGACAGACAATTAGAAAAACATGGCGACAGTCTGGTTTCTGTTCGCAAGAGATATAAAAAAAGTCACACCCAGCGGCAGTATGATGTCCGTTCGCAACACTTTGGAAAAGACACACAACACTCAACACTCACTGTAAACACTGCACTAAAATGTCGGCACAAAGAGGACACAAAATAGCCAAGGGCAGATGGGGGAGCGGGGGTGTGGACCTGGACAGATGCGGGGGGAGGGGGGGGGGGGACAAGGAGGAAGGAGAGGAAAAACGAAAGGTTTTTATTTTATTTAATCGTCTTGATATTAAAATTTTGTGAACAGAATTACCGGTTTCGGTTATGGAGTTGTCATAGTCATAATTTGTAAGAGAAGAAAAACTGCAATAAGAGATTGAAAACGCGAAGGACAGAAACTGTGACATATAAATACAGAGGTAATGGACTCAACATCCCGATGCAGGGTGAACATTAATAAAAGGGACAAACCGCGGGGACGGATTCCTGACTGGAAATGGAGGATAAATGGTCCTGTGAGCATGTGTCCAGAGATACATCTTTGCCATGGTATATGGCGCTCGTGCATGACAGTTCGTCTGATCACGTGCCGTGTGTTCCTTGTGTGCTCCAGGCTGTGTGATCGACGGAGCGTACTGTAAGCAGCAGAATTGTCCGGTATTCATGTCGAGAACAAGCCAAGGTGGTATTTGTGTACGGTCAAGCACATGGAAACGATCGAGAGGCAACACGGCTAAATGATAACAAGTACGCTCACAGACAACAACCACGTCACACAACATTTCAGTCCTTTTTCGGGCGTTTGTGTGAGCACGGATCCTTCCGGTCAGACGGACCTGCAGGGAGGTGTCGATCTGTGCGTCCACCAGATTCTGAGGACCAGATTGTACAGGATATTGAGATGAACCCTACAAGGGCTCCAGGCAAGTGACCTCCCAACACAGTGTAAGCCAAAATACGACTTCGAGTATCTTGTGTAACATCCGCTACTATCCCTGTCACGTGCAATCCGGCGGAGGCCACTTTCAGCAACTATTGTGAGCGGATGCGGTGCAGCTCTGTACTGTGTTCTGGGACTATTTGCTGTCGTTGCACGCACATAGCCAATTCAGGTCCTATGACCATAGGATATTTTTTCCTCCATTTGCTGTCAGGAATCCGCGTCTGAAGTTGTCAGTTTTATTAATGTTCACCTTGTACAAATAGTCCATGTTAATGGGTGTAAAAATAAAGATTTAATGAACATTTGTTACAAGACTAAGAAGCACATGCAAACATACGTCCGAAAGACAGCTAGAAAAAGGAATATGTTGCGATAGTTTATCAGAGAAAGGTATCTACACAACTGAAAACTATTTGAGCAAACCAAGTGTTAAATTTAGCTTCGAAACTAACAAATGTTGAGGGTGAGTTTTCTCCATTAAATTATCTCGAAGCACAGTAAATTTTAAAATTCAAGTATTTATAATATAGTCTGGATGATAGCATTTGCTTTTATATTAGGCACACGGGATGTTCTTTTGAAACAAGATTTAAATAACACAGGTATATATGCAATAAAACATTTTATGGTCACTTAAAAACTAAAAATTGTGGAATAACGGTAATGAGAATTAATACGAAAATTTTGCACATCACTCCCAAAACTAGTTACCGCAGCATTTTGGAGAAACACAGACACCTGGAATAATACAACGTTTGGTGATTACCTACTAAATAAAAAAACATGAAATGACTGAAATAAAAATTAATTTTAAAATTTTGGACACTGCAGCCGAAAATAGATACTTCAGCATTTTGGAGGAACTTGAAAGTTTCATAGTAAGAGACAGCATCCTGATTGTGTTCTTAACGAATAAAATGATTCCAACGAAAACTTATTTCGGAACCTTTGAACCACTTATTTCCTTACTTTTGAGTTTCTGATGTGAAGTGTCATCGTGCTGCGACCAAGGCTTGTACAAATCAACAACGCCGCCGTCATTCAGGGACGACCGCTGCACTTCACTAAATTTGCACAACTTATGCTTGATCTCATTTATCTTACTGAAGTGTTGTATTTGCTGCTTCTTTGTTATCTCACGTTCGTTTCCATTCCGTTTTTATTTTATTACTTATTGCGCTAGTCACAATTTATTCTGGAATATGGGAGAAAGACCAATGTCATGTTCTCGCAGTTTATTCCATCTTCTTTTATAACAGTATTTCTAGCGCCATCAGAATGTATTCAAATTGTTACGGCACAGAGTAATACGGGTTACAAGTTATAAAATTTTTAACGGAGTTCAACTGCCTCAACGTAGAGCAGCCTGGTTAGCGGCGGACCAGAAAGCAAGGTGATTTACGATAGACGAGCAGCACATTTTGCAGCTCTCCAGTAGATGAGTGAGAGAAAGCACACGCAGTGGGATAACAGAAAGGACAGCCACTAAGCAAAATAACAAGCACGCTCGTTCTCATATTTTCTTAGCGCCCCAGAACGGTTAGATACGAATCCTGACATCGTGCAGAGGCGTCATCCGATCAGACCCTCAGTAAATTTTATAATGATTTCTGTATTTTTCAATCTTTTTAAAATTCTATCCAGTGTTGAACTGTTTCAGACAAATGCAGGGCTCTTCAAAAAGAAGGAATAGATTTCGAACATTTATTGATTCCAAACTAGAAAAATAGAACCACAATTTCGACGATCCTGGTAAAGTTCAAATTTTTATACATTCAATGTGAGCACCCTGTATTACACAATAAAATATCAAAATCGTGGCTAATTTCTTTACATACACGAAGCAGCTGGTCTTTCGTTGTCGAATTCTCAGCTTCAACAACGCGATGTAGCAGACTTTCAAGAGTTTCAGGCGTAGGATGGATAAAAACGTCATCTTTTACTCAATCCCACAGATAAGTCACTAGTTGTGAGGTCTGGAGACCTGGGAGATCATCAGCGATGAAGATCATCTTCTGCTTATTCTCTTCCAATACATCGTCCTGGCATGGTGTCATTCAGGTAAAGTCTGATTTGCTTAGAGAATTTCTCTAAGAACTGAAATTCTAAATGAATCTCCTTTTAGATATCTTGTATAATTAGTTGCTCGCTATGCATCCATCAAAGAGCTCTAGGATCCTTTGCGTTCTTTATACATAGAGCTGAAGGATGCATGACAGTTTTCACATAATATTTTTACATGCTTATTTCATGTTGCAGACAGCAGAGTGAGAGGTTTGTTGTGTTTATATTTTCTAGCCCTTGTGTTTAATCTCGTATTGCGAAGGTTATTAATGTTTCTTTTCTTTCTGTTCTACAGTGTGTTTCAAACAGAATGACCTGATTTTGGACAGTAATAATTACGAAACATGGGACGTGCCGACACGGAAACGCGTATTATTTGAGTGGACGTGGCCGAGAGTTTCAGAAAATATCCGTTAGATGTCGGTCAATGAGCCTTCAAAGTTTAGTCAGTCAGAAGTAAAATGGCGTCCGTTCAACACAAGGCATTTCGTGCGCTGCAGTCTGCAAAGAGTGAGTCAGTGATTTCGGTCGAGCTAGCTTTTCGTCGGTAGTTTGGCACTGATCCACCTGCATCCAAAACTATTCGTCTTGGTATCGCCAGTTTAAGAGAGAGGATGGTCGGGCATAGATAGGAGTCCAGGTCAACCTCGAACTTCTGGTAATATGGTGGAAAGTATACGGCAAACGTTTGTATGGAGTCCACGGATGTACTGGCCACCCAACCCGAGAACTGGTAATGGATCATACGACTGTCTGGCGGGTGTTAAGGTTTCGTTTGGTCTATAAACCATACAGACTACCATTAGTGCGAGATATTTGAGTTGGTGATGAAAGGAAACGGGTTGACTTCGGCAACGCTCTGCTAGAGGAAACATTTTTACTACAGTTAAATTTCAGTAATGATGCAACGTTTCTGTTAACAGTAAAGTATACTGACATAACGTATGCATATGAGGTCTCCATAATAATAATGACAGCCTATCGTGGATAAAATGGTTCCGTTATTTAGACGAATGTAGTGTTTCCCACCCTATTTTCGTAAGTGCTTTACTGATAAAGACCAATTTAGAATAATATTTTACCATAAACTGAGAGGATGTGGGGTTCAGCCTTATGGTTGGCATTTCGAAGTTCACGTGGAATGAACATACTGAATGAATATACATTTACTTTTTAGTCTATTTGGCGACGGTCGCCCCTTACTCTGACTTTACAGGTTCATAATTTTTTCTTTACGTCAGAGATTGAAAACCCATGGGGTCAAGATCGCACATGAAATCTCTTTTATTTGGATGGATTGCTAGTTTTAGGTAAGACAGTAACCTCTTCAGATGTAGGTTGTAAAACAGATTTTTTCTCATGAGGCAACATATAACAGCTTATAGAACAGCATATTATATTGTAGCAGGTTTCAAGGGTAGACACACGAATTAGTCATTTCATACCTTAAAATATTCTAAATTAGTGCTGGTACCATTACGACTTCACACAAAAATATTCCATAAAATGACAACATCCATGCATAACATAGTTAAAAACAGGTCTTCATTGTTCGTGGTCAGTCTGATTGGACTATGGTCAGAAAATTTACGTAGATGTAACGAAGAGAAAGTGAAAATAAAAGAACTATTTTTGCATAAGGAACTACCCAGTAAAACTGTAAATGTAAAAGTTGAAACTTCCTGGCAGATTAAAACGGTGTGCCGAACCGAGACTCGAACTCGGGACCTTTGCCTTTCGCGGGCAAGTGCTCCACCATCTGAGCTACCCAAGCACGACTCACGCCCCGTCCTCACACCTTTACTTCTGCCAGTACCTCGCCTCCTACCTTCCAAACTGTACAGAAGCCCTCCTGCGAAGTTTAGAAGGTAGGAGGCGAGGTACTGGCAGAAGTAAAGCTGTGAGGACGGGGCGTGAGTCGTGCTTGGGTAGCTCAATGGTAGAGCACTTCCCGCGAAAAGCAAAGGTCCCGAGTTCGAGTCTCGGTCTGGCACACCGTTTTAATCTGCCAGGAAGTTTCATATCAGCGCACACTCCGCTGCAGAGTGAAAATCTCATTCTGGAAACATCCCCCAGGCTGTGGCTAAGCCTTGTCTCCGCAATATCCTTTCTTTCAGGAGTGCTAGTTCTGCAAGGTTCGCAGGAGAGCTTCTGTAAAGTTTGGAAGGTAGGAAACGAGGTACTGGCAGAAGTAAAGCTGTGAGGACGGGGCGTCAGTCGCGCTTGCGTAGCTCAGTTGGTGGAGCACTTTCCCGCGAAAGGCAAATGTCCCGAGTTCGAGTCTCGGTCCAGCACACCGTTTTAATCTGCCAGGAAGTTTCATATCAGCGCACACTCCGCTGCAGAGTGAAAATCTCATTCTGGAAATGTAAAAGGTATTGCTCTACCAAAAACATTATACCGTGAAAACATTGAAACTGACAGTCAGTATTGACACCATCTTGTAACATAGACCATGATATATATATATATTGCTGTAACGTGGTGCATTTGGTCATAGTATGGCAGCTGATGCCCATTATAACATTCAACAAACGTATCATGCAGCATATACAGTACATAGAACACACGTGTGTGGACGGTAGTGTTGTGAAGTGGAAACTGACGGCCGCTAGGCTTTGACACGTAGCTTGAGTTGGAGACCGCTAGGTGGTATTATCAGCTGACTACGTAACTTACATAAGATGTACATGTTCTAATAAGAGCCGACCGGTGTGACCGAGTGGTTCTAGCCACTTCGGTCTGGAACCGCGTGACCGCTACGGTCGCAAGTTCAAATCCTGCCTCGGACATGGATGTGTGTGATGTCCTTAGGTTAGTTCGGTTTAAGTAGTTCTAAGATCTAAGGGACTCATGACCTCAGATGTTAAGTCCCATAGTGCTCAGAGCCATTTGTTCTAATAACATTTTAGGAAACAAATTGCTAATGTATTTGAAGTTAAACAGCTGACTACAATATCGGCCGCTTTATAACTAACAGGACTTTAGCGATATTAATATGCATGACAGGAATCTCCTGGCATTATACGCTGAAGAGGCAAAGAAACTGGTACACTTACCTAAAATCGTGTAGGGCCAAGCGATCATGCAGAACTGCCGCAACACGACGAGGCTTCCACTCGACTGATTTCTGAAGTAGAGTTCGAGGGAACTGACACCATGAATCCTCCAGGGCTATCCATAAGAGTACGAAGAGGTGGAGATATGATCAGCATGTTGCAAAGCAGCACCGCTATACTCAATAATGTTCATATCTGGGGAGTTTGGTGGCCAGCGTAAGTGTTGAAATTCAGAAGAGTCTTCCTGGAGCCACTCAGTAGCCATTCTCGACATATGGGGTGTCGCATTGTCCTGCCAGAGTCGCCCAAGTTCGTTGGAATGCACAATGGACACGAATAGATGCAGGTGATGAAACAGGATGCTTGTGTACTTGTCACCTGTGAGACTCGTATCTAGACGTATCGGTGGTCCCATATCCCTCCAAATGCACACGCCCCTCACCATGACAGAGGCTCTACCAGCTCGCACATTCCCCTGCTGACATGCAGGGTCCATGAATTCATGACGTTGTCTCCGTTCACGCAGACGTCCATCCTTTCGATACGATTTGAAAATTGTCTCGTCGGACCATGTTTCCGTCGTCAACAGGCCAATGTCAGCGTTCACGGTCCCAGGCGAGGCGTAAAGCTTCGTGCCGAGTAATCATCAAGGGTACATGAGTAGGCCTTTGGCTCCGAAAGCCCATTTTGATGACGTTTCGTTGAATGGTTCGCACGCTGACGCTTGTTGATGGCCCAGAATTGAAATTTGCAGCAATTTGCGGATGGGTTGCACTTCTGTCACGTTGAACGATTCTTTTCAGTCGTCGTTGGTCCCTTTCTTGCAGTATCTTTTTCCTGCCTCAGCGATGTCGGAGATCTGATGTTTTACAGGATTCTTGATATTCACGGTACACTCGTGGAATGATCGCACGGGAAATCCTCACTTCATCGCTACCTCGGAGATACTGTGTCCCATCACTAATGCACCGACTACAACACCACGTTCGAACTCACTTAAATCTTGATAACCTGCCATTGCAGCAGCGGTAACTGATCTAATAACGGTGTCAGACACTTGTTGCCGAGCGCAGCGCCTTATTCTCTCTGTTTTCATATGTCTGTATTTGAATATGATATCTGTACCAGTTTCTTTGGAGCTTCAGTGTATAAACCAAGTGATATAATTTTATGCACTCTTTATTCGTATTGATAGTTCACAGTAGATTTCTCACCTTGGGAACTGTCTCGAAATATTGTGATATTTAATAAATGTCTACACAACGAACTAAATTGTAAAGAACATCACCATCACGCAATTAGCGTAGATCCTGTTACAGCCTAGATCTGATATAATTTTACCAAGTTGGTCTTGAATGATAAATGATTCGTTCCTTACGAGAGCTGTTTGCTGATAGTATATATTACATATTTATTAGATTCATATATCTATAGAAGTGTGCTGTACATCCTGGTATAACTTTACTGGTACGTCCATGAATGATAACTAATTCGATTCTTACGAGTGCTACTTGCTAGTGATATAAATGACGCACTTGTAATCTTTACATGCCAGTGCAAGTTCAGGGGTGTAGGTAAGCGCAGAAGCAGTGTTATTTCAGAATGAATTACGGCTGAATAACTGCCAGTAGCCAAGGTACCGGTATATTCACACCTGGTCCTAGAATGTGAAAAATATTCGATCGAATATATATATGCTTCAAACAGAATACAGATTTACATAAATATTATTATTCCTTGTCATTGGAAGAAAATTAAATTACAATGGCTTCCACCTTCTATGAATTTGAACCTACACTTCGAACTACCACCTTCACGTGGAAGACTACTTTGATTAAATCTCACCAGCGTATTCTAGAAATTGTATAGTATCCGATTATGTGCGGCTTATCTCATCATTGTAATTAATTCGTTTATATACTCTTGAACGCTGCTACATTATTTGGTGCAGTTCTGTAAGCTGTTGTATCATATGAGCGGGGTTGGGTTGCAGATACTTATTCGCAGAGATTAAAAGAGCACAGAAGAATCTCTTTAAATATGGTATTCCACGTATTCTAGGTTGTCATCTGAAATCCAGGAGTATTGTGCCCTAATAATTTCCGCTAACAATATCAGAAACATTAAGATTATAAGAGAATGCAGGCTTTTTCGGCGAATTCCCATGGAAAAACCTTGCAGGGTTGAGCAGCCGAGTCAATGCGTCGTTCTTCGGCAAAGTTTCAGTAGGTTTCTTACTTGCCACCTTCGCCTGAATGTGTCAAGTAAGAAACTTGCTGAAACGTTGCCGGAGAACGATGAGATGCCTCGCCTATCAATCCCAGAAGATTTTATCAACATTAAGATTAGTTTTATTATTGGAATGGATACATTTTGAAGAAGCGGAAGCTTCGCCGTCGACAGCATTCTATAATTCGTTCGATGACAGTCAGTTTTCCATTTATCTAGTGGATGTCTTGTAGAAGAACCGTATAATTGTTCCAGTTAGTGGAGAATTGATTTAGAAATTTGTATTTATAAACTGATATACTTTGTCGGTTGAAGTATGGGTTCTAGACTCAAACCATTGTTTGCATTTCGCTTTTACTGATGTCTCACATGAATGTGACAGATCGTTTTGTTTTTGATACAATGTGTATTAATACTACAGCGTCTTTCATTAATATTACATATCTCAGCAATCACTTAGCAGCCATTTAGCTGTGATGCCAATGTTTCTGTGTACATTTCTGATAACGTTAGCCCAGGAGAGATTTGTAGTATTTTAAACACTGAATAGGTTCCCAACTTCCAAAATCTTTAAATTCATTTATTCATATATCTGACCGATTTCACCAGTTCTCTGTTGCCATCTTAGCATCTATCTTTACATCATTACATAATTTCCTCCATGAGTAGAGTAAGGAGTGCTACACAATGCATGTCAGTGTTGGTACCGTGAACTACTCGAGTTGGCATGACAGTTTTAAAATAACGGATATGTACACACATATTATTACGCCGATTACAAGTGCTCACATTCACCAAAAATTTACAGCTCACAACGTTTCCGTATCAGTGGCAAGGAGGAAACAGAATTTGGTCTCAATTCTGATACTCCACTCCTTTTCTCTATCGCCAGACATCATCAAAAACACCCTGTGAGTGCGTTAGCGTCTATAGAATAAATGACTTCGGTAAGGAGTGTATCCTTACTCTATGACAGAGAACAATGATGTTTAGCTGTACACAAATTATTTCTAATTCAGGATTATTATCAACGAAATACATGAATTTACATGGGTTGTAACATGACACTGTTTGGACATTGTCAAGATAATGCATTTCGTCCTGTTTAATAGAAATAACTCGGAACACAACAATATCAAATTTTATCCAGAAGGTTATTCTTACTACTACATCGTGAGGTTGGCCAATATTACGATAAATCATCCGATTCCCGTTCTAAGTTCGGTACTGTTTAGGATGACAATCAAGTCTACGGAGGATGGTTAGTTTTTGTGACAAGCTGAGCAAAGGATTACTCAAGGTTGCTCGGGTTCACAGTGGACGCAAGCTGGTGTACCAACAAGTTTTTACGCCTATGCTAGCAGTATTTACCTTAGCTGCGATGAGCTGTTGACTGCATGGCTTCTCTCGTCCTCTGAAAGTCCTATAGAAGCTAATCAAAATCTTTACTCATTTTATTACCAGAGGTGTCCTATGTTTCTCGTTAGGCGAGAAAACATGCACTCACTCCTAGTCTAGAAATATGGCGATATGAAAGTGCATGGATGTAGCAGCGTGCATATCTCAATGCCCTATCACTACGCGGCTGTTTCGTTTCTCCGCTGTTGCTCAACGACGCTACTGCTATCGAGCTGAATGTCAGCCAAAATGAGCACAGTGTTCACACAAAATTCCTCCTTTGCATCGTATAGAGTGTGAGGCGCCCTGTTCTACACTTGCTGCGGGTTCAGAGGAGAATCCACGAAATTTTGGGTCTTGTGTCTCTCGTAGCAAAACTGTCCTCCACGTGGTTCCTTTTGTGCTTCACGTCAAAGCTTTTCCCTACCAATAGGAGCGTTCCTTTCATCTTGTGGAAACTATCTCTGCCATTCGTAAACCGCACCAACAAACCGCATCGAAATTTTGGCACTACTCCTTCCTACTTCATGTCAGCCAATCGGACATTTTGTGTCCGCTCCACACACCTAAAAGTTACAAGCGTACATCACCTGTGTACCATGCGCAGTTCACGTGATCGACTGCATCGCTGGTCTGTTTGTATCCATCTGGAAAGTCCCCAACGCAGTTTTCTAAAGATTCTCTCCATAGCACACCACTGGCTCGCTACCTGCCCTCTTCGATGAGCCACCCAGCGCGTTCGTTGTCACTCGCCATGGGTCGCTTTAAGAGTTTTCCCCGTTGTACTCGGGCCGTGACGTCGCAACTCGCATCTGCTCCCAAACTAAGACGTTTCCTCTAGCAGCAGTTTTCTTCTCTTGCTCATTGATATTCAGGATTTGGGTTCGGTGTGTTAATACCGTTGGCTGAGTGTCAACCCTTTGCATTGCATCAATACAATTTAATAGGCAAATTACTCACTTTAGCTTAAGTATGTCATGTTACACATTCACCTTCCTGTTGCAATGTATAAAATCTCTCATTTAAGGTGCGAAATTGGCATTCATTTAATCTGCCACCTTACATAATGTACAACCTGCTGATGTTGGAGTAGCAGCCGATGCAACTACCGGAACGAATGTCGCGAATTTGTGTTTAGTGATAAGTACAGGTTCTCACTTAATGAAACTGATGGTGGAGTACGGGTGCGGTGGCGAGACGAAACGTCGGAATCAGGGCATTGTGACCGGTGTACTCCTGGAGTTTATTGTGAACACTGAACTGCACTAAGCATGATCCAGAGTACGATCCTGATTTTCCTTCTTTTACTGAGCAACGTCGTTGATTCAACACTTTCTTGCACCTCAGTGGCCATATCCAGTGTCACCTATAGCTGGTTCATCGTCTCCCATGCCCCTCACTGTTATCACATAGGTCCACTAAGAATGCCTGTATCGTAACTACACAGCGTATTTTACTGTCACTATTACTGAAAGTCCTATCGCACACTACCCTAAATCTTTGTGATCGCCTCTATGGATGACGGCTGGATAGTAGTGAGAGAAGAGGACGCCATAAAATGCAAGGTGTTCTAGAAAGATGCACCAAATTTTACAAGACTATGTATTCTATGTGAAGAAGATACGCTGTAGGATGCACACTGCAGTACTCTCCTCCGAAGGCGAAAATATTTTGTAGACGCCAATGTATATAGGAAGAAACGAGCATCATAATAAAATAAGAGCTCGCAGGGAAAGACACAGGTGTTTGTTTTTTCAGCGCGCTGTTAGAGAGTAGAATGATAGAAAATTAGTCGGAAGATGGTTCGATGAAAACTCTGCCAGGTACTTAATTGTGATTTGCAGGGTAGCCATGTAAATTGTAGATGTAATCACACCACACATAAGTAAATGAATTGCTTGTGATGAAACGGAGAACTTAGAAGGAATTTTGAGTTCTCGCTATCTCAACTCGACACACATTGCTTAGTAGGAGTAATCCACTAAATTACAGGCCCATATCGTTAACGTCGATATGTAGCAGGATTTAAGAACATATATTGTGTTCGAACATTATGCATTACTTCGAAGAAAACGGTCTACTGACACACAGTCAACGTGGGTTTAGAAAACATCGTTCCTGTGAAACACAAGTAGTTCTTTATTCACATGAAGTGTTGAGTGCTATTGGCAAGGGATTTTAGATCCATTCCGTATTTCTGGAATTCCGGAAGGCTTTTGACACCTTACCACACATGCGGATCGTAGTAAAATTGCGTGCTTACGGAGTATCGTCTCAGATATGTGACTGGATTTGTGATTTCCTGTCACATAGGTCACAGATAGGACCCCCCCCCCCTCCCCATGTACCACGAACCCTGCCATTGCTGGGGAGGCTTGCGAGTCTCAGCGATACAGATGGCCGCACCGTAGGTGCAACCACAAAGGAGGGAATCTGTTGAGAGGCCAGACAAACGCGTGGTTTCTGAAGAGGGGCAGCAGCCTTTTCAGTAGTTGCAATGGCAACAGTCTGGATGATTGACTGATCTGGCCTTGTAACACTAACCAAAACAGCCTTGCTGTGATCGTACTGCGAACGGCTGAAGGCAAGGGGAAACTACAGCCGTAATTTTTCCCGAGGGCATGCGGCTTTACTGTATGGTTAAATGATGATGACGCCCTCTTGGGTAAAATATTTCGGAGGTAAAATAGTCCCCCATTCGGATCTCCGGGCGGGGACTACTCAGGAGGACGTCGTTATTAGGAGAAAGAAAACTGGCGTTCTACCGAACGGAGCGTGGAATGTCATATCCCCTAATCGGGCAGGTAAGTTAAAAAATTTGAAAAGGAAAATGGATAGGTTAAAGTTAGATATTGTGGGAATTAGTGAAGTTCGGTGGCAGGAGGAACAAGACCTTTGGTCAGGTGAATACAGGGTTGTAAATACAAAATCAAATAGGGGTAATGCAGGAGTAGGTTTAATAATGAATAGGAAAATAGGAATACGGGTAAGCTACTACAAACAGCATAGTGAATGCATTATTGTAGCCAAGATAGACAAGAAGATCACGCCTACTACAGTAGTACAAGTTTAAATGCCGACTAGCTCTGCAGAGGATGAAGAAATTGATGAAATGTATGATGAGATAAAGGAAATTACTCAGGTAGTGAAGGAGAGAAAATTTTAATAGTCATGGGTGACTGGAATTCGAGTGTAGTAAACGGGAGAGAAGGAAACATAGTATGTGAATATTGATTGGGGGAAGAAATGAAAGAGGAAGCCGTCTGGTAGAATTTTGCACAGAGCATAACTTAATCATAGCTAACACTGGTTCAAGAATCATGAAAGAAGGTTGTATACATGGAAGAATCCTGCAGATACTAGAAGGTATGAGATAGATTATATAATGGTAAGACAGAGATTTAGGAACCAGGTTTTAAATTGTAAGACATTTACAGGGGAAGATGTGGACTCTGACCACAATCTATTGGTTATGAACTGTAGATTAAAACTGAGGAAACCGCAGAAAGGTGGGAATTTAAGGAGATGGGAACTGGATAAACTGAACGAATCAGAGGATGTACAGAGTTTTAGGGAGAGCATAAGGGAACAATTGTCACGAATGGGGGAAGGAAAATACAGTAGAAGAAGAATGGTTATGTCTGAGGGATGAAGTAGTGAAGGCAGCAGAGGATAAAGTAGGTAAAAAGACGAGGGCTAGTAGAAATCCTTGGGTAACAGAAGAAATATTGAATTTAATTGATGAAAGGAGAAAATATAAAAACTCAGTAAATGAAGCAGGCAAAAAGGAATACAAACGTCTAAAAAATGAGATCAACCGGAAGTGCCAAACCGCTAAGCAGGGATGGCTAGAGGACAAATGTAAGGTGGTAGAGGCTTATCTCACTAGGGGTAAGACAGATACTGCTTACAGGAAAATTAAAGAGACCTTTGGAGAAAGGAGAGCCACTTGTATGAATACCAAGAGCGCAGATGGAAACCCAGTTCTAATCAAAGAAAGGAAAAGAAGAAATGTGGAAGGAGTATATACAGGGTCTATACAAGGGCGATGTACTTGAGGACAATATTATGGAAATGGAAGAGGATGTAGATGAAGACGAAATGAGAGATACGATACTGCGTGAAGATTTCGACAGAGCACTGAAAGTCTTGAGTCGAAACAAGGCCCAAGGAGTAGACAACATTCCATTGGAACTACTGACAGCCTAGGGAGAGACAGTCCTGACAAAACTCTTCCATCTGGTGAACAGGATGTATGAGACGGGCGAAATACCCTCAGACTTCAAGAAGAATATAATAATTCCAAACCCAATAATATTTCCAATCCCAAAGAAATCAGGTGTTGACAGATGTGAAAATTACCGAACTATCTGTTTCATAAGTTTCATAAGTTGCAAAATTCTAACACGAGTTCTTTACAGACGAATGGAAAAACTGGTAGAAGCCGACCTCGGGGAAGATCATTTTGGATTCCGTAGAAATGTTGGAACAAGTGAGGCAATATTGACCCTACGACTTATCTTAGAAAATAAATTAAGGGAATGCAAACCTACGTTTCTAGCATTTGTAGTCTTAGAGGAAGCTTTTGCCAATGTTAATTGGAATACTCTTTTTCAATTTCGGAAGGTGGCAAGGGTAAAATACAGGGAGCGAGATGCTATTTACAATTTGTACAGAAACCAGATGGCAGTCGTAAGAGTGGAGGGGCATGAAAGGGAAGCAGTGGTCGGGAAGGGAGTGAGACAGGGTTGTAGCCTCTCCCCGATGTTATTCAATCTGTATATTGTACAGGCAGTACAGAAAACAAAAGAAAAAATTGGAGTACGAATTGAAATCCATGGGGAAGAAATAAAAACTTTGCGGTTCGCCGATGACACTGTAATTTTGTCAGAGACAGTGAAGGTCTTGGAAGAGCAGTTGAACGGAATGGACAGTGTCTTGAAAGGAGGATATAAGATGAACAACAACATAAGCAAAACGAGGATAACGGAATGTAGTCGAATTAAGTCTGGCGATGCTGAGGATTGGGAAATGAGACACTTATGTAGTAAAGGAGTTTTTCTATTTGGGTAGCAAAATAACTGATGATGTTCGAATGTAGAGAAGATATAAAATGTAGACTGGCAATGGCAAGGAAAGCGTTTCTGAAGAAGAGAAATTTGTTAACATACAGTATTGATTTAAGTGTCAGGTAGTCGTTTCTGAAAGTATTTGTATGGAGTGTAGCCTTGGATGGAAGTGAAACACGGACGATAAATAGTTTGGACAAGAAGAGAATAGAAGCTTTCGAAATGTGGTGCTACAGAAGAATGCTGAAAATTAGATGGGTAAATCACATAACCAATGATGAATGAAGTACAGAATAGAAATGGGGAGAAGAGGAGTTTGTTGCACAACCTGGCAAGAAGAAGGGACCGGTTGGTAGGACATGTTATGAGGCGTCAGGGGATCACAAATGTAGGATTGGAGGGCAGCGTGGAGGGTAAAAATTGTATAGGGAGGCCCAGAGATGAATACACTAAGCAGATTCAGAAGACTGTATGTTGCAGTAGGTACTGGGAGATGAAGAATCTTGCACAGGATTGAACAGCATGGAGAGCAGCATCAAACCAGTTTCAGGACTGAAGACCACAACAACACAACAACAACAACAACAACAACAACAACAGGTTACAGTTCGTAGTAATTGACAGAAAGTCATCGAGTGAAACAGAAGTGATTTCTGGCGTTTCCCAATGTAGTGTTAAAGGCCTTTTGTTGTTCCTTATCTATATGAACGATTTGGGAAACAATCTGATCTGACCAACGTGGTTTGCCCGGTGATTTATCAGAAGGGAGCCGAGCTGTCGGGGCACTGTTCACTGTCATTTTCGTCTCTCTTAATTCTGTTTGTTGGGTACTTCATGATTTGATAAAATCTTTTGTTTAACTTATTTAAAAGCAGTTAAGCTGTTGTGGGGCAGCGCGTTAATGATAGTAAATAAATCATGTGTAATAGGAAATATTAGAGTATTCTTCGCTATCTTTTTACGGGAGCCTGAAAACTATTTTTGTGGTCGGCCAAAAAGCGACGGAGAACATACTGAACATAGTTTCCAGTCTGCAAGTCCACATTCTTGTCCAGCCCACTGAAAGAAATGTTTCTATTCTCCATTTACTCAGTGAGACTACGAAGTATTATTATAAATGAAGATTTTGAGTTCTAATTGATAGATACATTTCATAAATTTTCAAATGCACAGCATCGTAATATTCATGGTGCTAATACTAATAATAAATATCTCTAAGCTAAGCATCACTATGAGCAGTTCAGGGGCGACCTCTAGGGTAAGTTACTATTAAATGATGTTTCACCATGACTTCTGATAATCAAACTAATTGCTTGCCACAAAATTGGAAAATAGCCGTCACCACTTGCCATGCAGATTTCTTAACATTACGGGCGGCACACTAACAGTTACGTTCGCAAAATCTGAGCGGCCCAGGACGATGTAGAGTCCTCGTGATTTCACTTCCTATCTGTACCGAAAACGAGTTTAGTTGATGTCTGGCTGTGACGTCATCCGAGGCATCGCGTACTCCCGAGTTTGACTGACGTGGACCTTATGATAGCTGGATGTTAAGTGAAGTTATCTAAACGATCCAGGACAGTGTACAGTCCTCGCGAGTTCACTTTCTACTATTACTGAAAATATGCGTTTAGTAACAGCCTGTCTCTGACGTCATCCGAGGCAGCGCGTGCTCTGGCGTTTGACTGACGCTAAACGTACGGTAGCTAGATGCGAAGTGAAGTCTTGTCTCTCAGGCCGTATTTATATACGGGCGCAGCGGACGGCCAAGGGACCATCTGCTGTTATCCGCTGTATACCTACGGTAGCAGCCTCTAAACAGCCACTTTCACGGACGCATAATATTTAATAACACTGTTGTGTATTAATTTAGAATCTTCTTAATTTTTGTATGAATATAATTGTTACCTATCATCACAGAAAAGATTTTGCTCCCCTTCATTAAACTTTCCCGCCTAGAATTTTTAGAACAGAACTAACAGTAGAACATGACCTCTGAACTACAACTTTAAAAGACCTTGTTTTGCTTGTTATTGACATCAACGTCTTGAAACTTGTTATAGATCTATTATTAAATAGGTTTCATAATGTGCTGTAATCAATACTTACTAGCATTAATGTAACAGATTCTTAATCTACTACAAATAGGGATTTTTTGTCCCAAATTTAGATTTCAGTAAATTACTTGAAAACTATTAGAGGTAGCTCAGCAGTTACTATTTTTATGTTGAACTGAAGCTTAATACAAATTTTTATATTTCTCAGTCTAATATTTAGCGCCTCTGTCGTAAAAACGTGAATTCTGACTAAAATATTGCTTTAATTACTTTGAGACTTGTACCGGCAAATTTTTACACACATCTTCACATTATGACCAATTTTTGATTCCCTGGTTTTATTACTTAGCGTCACTTATTTTTTTCTTAAAACCATGTATTTAGGGAAAATATTCGTCTGATTAATCCGAGATTTGGCAATTTAAACTTTAATACACGGCGGCATATGTTTACAAAGTTTGTAAAATCAATTTTAACTTTTAATTTCATTCTTAAATTATGGTGCAATAGTTGTGAGCCACGCAGAGACGCTTAATGGTGACGTGTGACGTGGCGCGACTAGCAGTGAACTGGGGTAAGTCCCGGCACACTCTCTCACCTCAGCATCTCTCAAATGGTACAACACTTGTTTCGCCACACTTTTACGGTTGCTCGAAACAGTTAAGATCAATTAACTATATCCCAAGAATTATCTATTTGGTGCACGACTGTATGTTGCAATTCTGTCTAATTAAACTTATCTGTGCTGCAGGAAACTGTCGTCAGTACTCTCTTGCACTCCACTGCCGGCATGTGTTACCCAGGATCAGGCCTTATCCGGTTGTTACGTCGTATGTGTCGCATACACTCGGTAGCTCTCGTCGCTGTCTGTCTTTTGATGTTTCCTCCAAGCGCAGCCGCACTGCTTAATGTTCCTGCTCCAGTCAAGGCTATACTTGGAATAATTCTCAGTCTGCAACCGTTAGCTTGTGGCCTTCATCCTAAACAAATTTTTATGTGTGTTCGGATCCCAAAATATATGTTAATCCAACATATATCTTAATCTGTTGGAACTTAATTATTCTTATGTTACTGGAAAATGTGTTAAATCATCAATTGATGTGTGTTTCTGGATTTAATGTTATCTTGCCTGGGTATTGGTGTTAAATTGTTTTTCGTTGTTTCAAGTGTGGCTTTAGGTTTTTTTTAATCATTGGAGTTTAAATCATGTTTCATTCTGAATCTAAACGCAACTAATGGAATACATTTATGGAAGAATTGGACATGGGAAGAAACAGCTGCAATGCCTGGAGGTTACTTTGACACCTCAGTAATGATACAACGAAGTCCTCACTACATAGTAACATTTCTACAAATCAAATTGCAACTCAGCTCGTGGAGAACGGAAACCAAGTAAAGCTACAATTGGACCCAGACAAAAAGCCGAAAATCTGATGTGTCAGGAAAACAGCATACTCTCTTACCATCTTACAATGGAAGATCTGGATAGAGCACTGAATAAATGCATGACTGGTAAGGCGGCAGGTATGGATGACATCTGCATTAAACGACGTAAAAGATTTGGTCCTGCCAGTAAGCAGTGGCTCTTGGACTTATTCAACAATTGCATCAACTACTGCAGAATCCCTAAATTGTGGAGAAAAGCCAGAGTTATTGCAATACTCAAGCCTGGCAAGAAAGTAAGCGACCCCAAGAACTACCTACAAGTCTCCTTACTGTGTCATTTATAAAAAATCTTGGAAAGAATGATTTTGGACAGACTATCTGACGCGGTAGAACCATCGCTCATATCAGAACAAGCCGGATTTCGACCAGGGAGAAGTTGTACTTCACAAGTATTTCACCAAACACAATATATAGAATATGGCCCGTTGCTCATATCAGAACAAGTCGGATTTCGACCAGGGAGAAGTTGTACTTCACAAGTACTTCACCAAACACAATATATAGAAAATGGCTATGAAAACTACAAAGTCACTGGTGTAGCTTTTATTGACTTGACATCAGCCTACGATACTGTTAACCACCGTACGTTGCTAAATAAAGTGCTTAACATAACTGGGGATTACAAACTCACCCAAATGATTGAGTGCTTTCTTCACAACAGAAAGTGTTTGTTGTATTTCAAGGTCATCAGAACAGATGGAGGAATATATATATTCGATTAAAAACTGGTGGAAAAACGTTAAATTGAAAATTGACAAATCTATACTCAAAGTAGCCGCACTCCATCCAGACACCCTAAAAATAGCAGCTTAAGCCGGCCGCGGTGGTCTAGCGGTTCTAGGCGCTCAGTCCGGAACCGCGCGACTGCTACGGTCGCAGGTTCGAATTCTGCCTCGGGCATGGATGTGTGTGGTGTCCTTAGGTTAGTTAGGTTTAAGTAGTTCTAAGTTCTAGGGGACTGATGACCACAGATGTTAAGTCCCATAGTGCACAGAGCCATTTGAACCATTTTTTTGGGCAGCTTAATAGCCAATTAGAGTAACAAAATTAAGAATAGCATTCTTATAGATTGACTAGAATAAAGTAATAACACACACGTCTTCTGACCACCGACAAACTGTGTTGGGCTGTTGAACAGTGATTAATTTAAGCTAGCCCCAACATAAGCTAACCAGGTTAGCGGTGTATTTAAAGACAAGCGTCGAGCAAGAACCCTGGTCAGATGGTAGTAGAACCAGTACTAATTTACAACTAACTGCAGACAGATTGATGACAGATTGACCATTACCGATGTGGCGTACGATGGATAGTCAATAGACTGTACACTCAGCTGAAACCCAAGTATAATGCTGGGGGCGAAACCCCCAGCCCAAAGCATGTTTAGCGCAAACACCTAGTTTGAGAACAAAACAACCATCAAACAACAGGATGATATTGCAGCTTGCAGTACAAATGCCAGAGTGCGAATATGGCCTTAACCCAAGGCAGGACTAAAGCACACTAGTTTATCTCTCAATTAAAGTTTCCAAAAAAATCAAAACTAGCAGGATTCCCTTACACGGTAGACGTGCCAACACTTCCAATCATACCCTGAATCAACTAGCGCAACATAAATCATTGACACATTTCAGATAATATTTTAAAACAACATACTTAAATACCTTTGTTTACCATAAGCCATAATTCGTTAACAGGTTAGGCTCTGTTACTGATGCAGTGCGAATGAGGTAGCAAGTTAAGGTCTTCAATTCTACTTTGTCATTTAACACGCGTCGTGACGAGGAAAGAAAGAATCCAGCTAATAAACTGAAAGTCAGTACTTGGATTCAGTATTTGACGATGAGCTTAAAATCAACAGACAAAGGTGAGAGTAAAGTTTACACCCGCAAGAAGCGCACGCAGAACACGAGCATAAGCCGAGCTTTAAATAAACTGCTCCTTGTTCAAACATTTACACACCGACGAAACAAATAATCTTCACCGAATTAATGCAGACGCCAGAATCCCCAGTGCTTGGAAATGACGCTAGTAATGGTCAAAACGTATTACTTTAAGTCCGATCACATCCGTATGACAGGAGTTTCAATGGACAACCAGACCTCATCGCCTTGGATCCACCTGCGACCAAGACAGTAACATAGGCTGCAATCACGGCTTTAAACATGCATCACATCTGACACGAGTCACGCCAAACCATAAAAAAAAAAAACAACGGCGTGGCCTCCTGTACGCTCCCAGACGTCCGCAATCAGAGTTCCTCCTCCCGACCGACGTTCTCCCGGAAACACGGCAGGAAGCCGGCGCAGCTATGCAACAGCGCCCTCTGGCTACGGTAAGAAAGAAGCAGAGCGCGAAGCGGGAATTTGAAAGGAACACGCTACAGACAAGGAGGAAATGCAGAGAAGCAACCGTGACATTTCGTCACGGTTCTATTACCGAGACAACCAGCTGAAGACAAATCCAGCAAAAACACAGATTTCTGCGTTCCATCTTAGAAATAGACATGCAGCAAGGGAATTGCAGGTGTTCTGGAAGGTAAGCTATTGAAACACTACTTCACCCACAAATATCTTGGATCAACTCTTGATCGAGCACTTACCTACAGAATACATTGCTTGAACACCAAACGCAAGGTATCTGCAAGGAACAACATTCTCCGCAAATTATCGAGTACGACCTGGGGGACACATCCTCGCATCTTAAGAACGTCTGCTGTAGCTCTTTGTTATTCAGCTGCAGAATATGGTTGCCGTGTCTCGTGCACATCTAGTGATGCTGAACAAGTGAATTTCGCCTTGAATGAAACCTGCAGACTCGTTACGGGATTTCTGAGATCTACACCACTTGATAAAGTTTACTGCTTAGCGGGCATCCAACCTCCAGATACCTGCCGTGAATATGCATCCAGACTGGAGAAGTCTAGGGCGTTGAGTCTGAAGACCCACGTACTACAACGGTATCAGCCAGACGTACCAAGGCTTAAGTCAAGGAAAAGCTTTCTCCGTTCAAGTGATAGCCTCACTGAACCACTTTCGAACTTCTGAGTCAACTCATGGCGTTCCAGATCCAGCCACCTTGTAGGGTGGATGATCCCGACCGAAAGCCTCCCATCAGCTCACGAAGAAAGCTGTTCAATATGGAAGACCCTCAACAGGCTGCGTTCTGGAGTTGGAAGAACGAAGACCATATTGAAAAGTGAGGATATGCATGCGTCTCCACAGCATGTAAATGTGGTGAAGAACAGACAATGAGTCACCTTCTTGTCTACAGCCTATGCCCAACGCCATGTACGCCAAATAATGTCATCGATGCCACCAAGGAAGCATGCGAAGTTGCCGCAGACTGGTCACGCCGCATTTAATTGTAATTGTAATGCTTATAGTAATATGTTTTGGAAAATTTTGTACAATTTGCAAGCTATAGTGTGTGTTTCTGACACCATTAATTGAAATCATTTGATAATTAAGGTCGTTCTGGTATGTTGTGGTACTGTTGAGATTTACGTCTGCTTTTATTATGGCTTTATCCTTATGACATTCTGTGTCATATGTAGGGAGTTTCTTGACTTAATTAATTTTGAATTATCTTGGGTTAAAGCTATTTTTAAGTTTTCTGCAAATTATGCCAATTGGCATTGTATTTTAAATGAGAGTCTTCATTGTTTGGCCTTTTAATTAATTAAGAAATAAAGAAAAGCTTAATCACGTACTACGTGACTGAAACTATCTAAAATAAATTTGTGTTCTACTAGTGAATGAAGTGTGTAAAATCCCCACCGGTCCTGCCCTTCCTGGTTTTCTTTCCTGGCGGAATTAAGAGGCCTTAATTACCACCATTTGAAACACATACAGAGTGCACCAGGTATAATATCTGAATAAAACGTCATGCGGGCACATTGCCGGAGGAGGTAGTTCCTTTTTCCTGCTCTCCTAAATTACGGGGTGCATATCAGTTGAGTCACGTGTCTCGTTCGGGGCGGAGCGCTCCCTTTCGTTGTATGGTCTGCTGAAGAGCTGGTCGTGTTATGCGACGTCAAAGGAGAGGCCCCCCCGTATACGCAAGGCTGTACAGTTTCGGAGAATTCCGGTAACGTGAACGCCAGACCGGCCATCGCCACTAATTATGTCTCCAGCTAAATTGGAAGGTGTATTTGGGCTGTAGTACCTGACGATAATTAAACGGTACTCCACAGTTTCGCTGGACGTAGAGTCAAATTTGTCGGCAGCTAGCCAGTTCCGCCATTTGATACTACGTCGCGTCTCCTCCAACACATAAGCTATACCTATGGATACCAAACGCCCTGAAAAGTGAACACAGGCACCGAAGATCATAAACTACCTGGTTTTCGATACAGACTTTCGTATAGTCTCAGATTAAGAGAAAAGTACACAGTCATCCCGCCTGTAACACCTGGGTATCATAACACAAACCGAACAGTAATAGAACAAGTGAATATCCTTTGGGTTAGCGGATTCTTCCGTTTGTTAGTGATAAAACTATTGAGTTACTTTGTATGAGATTTCCTTAGACGAGGGCAATGGGCAACAGCTCAGTCCCTGAGATTGTTGTAGACAGTGAGATGCCAGCAGAATGTATGCTCCCGCTTAGCCACGGAGGTGTATCTTTTCTTTCGGCCAGTGGTTCGCTGTAGGCTACTGCAAGGCAACCGAGAATCGTGACACTGTCGCAGTATGTAACGTAAAGGTGGGTTTTAGTGAGTGAGGCTCATGGTCCAATTAGAAGGGAAGTCTGAGGTGGATTCGTACAATACGGTCGGTTTACAAAAGGGCTTTCGTACGCGTGCACCATTTCGCAACCCACACTGACATTTGTAATTAGTAGGAACAGGATATATTAGGGGCCGAGATAATTCATTTCTACAAGTATCTTTCTGCACGAACACTACCCCAGCGACTGTCCGTTTATCCGAAGCACTAAACAAGTAAGTTCTTAAATTCTCACGCGCGACAAATATTTTAGGAAAAAATGTGTGTAACACAGTTAAGAAAAGTACCTATTTTCTTAACTTAAAAACAGTAGAAATTGAAAAGACTTTCGTGAAAAAATGTACATTTATAATTTTACAAAGGCATTCAATAGAGATATCCATAGATTCTAAGTTAGATGAAAACACCCGAAACCATATTGGAATGAAAGCTGGTAACTTCAGTACCTACAGTACATATCGGCTCTATTTACACAGATCTGAAGAACCGTTTTTAATCACTGCTAAACACAAAAAATTATCAGTTTACACACATATAAGAAGTGAAGGTATCGTTTTGTTCTACATCTACACCTACATAGATACCCCTGCCACTCATCGTAAGGTGCGTAGCGTAGGGTACCGCCTACCACTTCTTGTCATTTCCCAACCTGGTAAACTCACAAACAGAGCGACGGAAAACGACTGACCTTACGACTCCGTATGAGCCCTAATTTCTCGTTCCTTATCTTCGTGGTCCTTATGAACGATGTATGTTCGGCAGTCAGCTTCAAACGCCGCCTCTCTAATGGTTCAAATGGCTCTGAGCACTATGGGACTTAACTTCGGAGGTCATCAGTCCCCTAGAACTTACAACTACTTAAACCTAACTAACCTAAGGACATCACACACATTCATGCCCGAGGTAGCAATCGAACCTGGGACCGCAGGAGCAGCGCGGTTCCGGACAATAAGTCAAACCAGCGCCCTATATGCGGTCTCCTTTGCAAGTGAGCCCCTCTTTCCTAGAGTTCTCCTAATAAACCGATGTCGATCATTTGCTTTTCTATCACAGTTTTCACATACCCGTTACACCTCATATTGCTTTGCAACGTTACGCTCAGATATTTTAACGATTTGAATGTGTCAAGCTAATACTGTATCCGAACGTTACTTGTTTCTTCTTCCCACTCATCTCCATTAACTTACGTTTTATGCTCGTTTGTGGCTAGCTGCCATTCATCATACTAACCGGAAGTTTTGTCTAAGTCGTTTTGTATCATCCTACAGACTCTCAACTTCGACACCTTACCGTACACCACGGTATCATCAACAAATATCTGCAGACTGCTGCCCAACCTGTCCGCCAAATCATTTATGTATATAGGTAACAACAGTGGTCCTATCACACTTCCCTGGGGCACTCCAGACGATACCCTTGTCTCTGATGAAAACTCGCTGTCGAAGACAACATACTTGGTTCTATTATTTAAGACGTCTTCGAGACACTCGCATATCTGTGAAGTTATTCCACATGCTCGTACCTTCGTTAACAGCCTGCAATGGGGCACCGTGTCAAATAGTTTAAAGAAGTCTAGAAATATAGAATCTGCCTGTTGCCCTTCATCCATAGTTCTCAGTATACCATTTGAGAAAAGGACGTTGTGAGTTTCGCACGAGCGATGCTTTCTGAAACCATGATTCGTGGACATAAGCTGCTTAGCCTCAAGAAAGTTCATTATATTCGAACTGATAATGTAATCGCCATTGCCGCAACAACAAAACGTCGTTCGATATTGATGAAGCGTGCTGTTCGACGTTGCTAAGCTGAGGACAAGAATATTTGCCGGGTCTGTGTGTAATATGAGTTTTCTTTGAGCGTTCACCTCCTCCTCGCTATTCCCCGACTCGATCTGAGCTCATGAGCCCTGCATCATTGTTACTGTGACTTCATCTACGCACTCCTGGTGGTCCTGGTCGTCAACAGCACTCTACTGCTCAACACAGCTTTCTTCTGTGTCTTAACAGCCAGGAATTTTCTTGACTAGTGGAAAAATGTCACAGTCTTTCACTAGCGTAAAACTTGTTGCAACAAATTCCAATTTAGGCCAGAGATTTATCTATGACTTTTTATGATTTGTTGTTATCCCATGCTTCAGCCAACCAGTAAATCATTTCTGTTATTGTTATTCCAGGGTCGTGATTTCATATTCATTCACTTCAAGCAAGGTGCGACGCAGAATTTTTCTGTATTTTTCTTTAATGGCTTGCAACACGCTCTGGTCTATAGGTTGAAGAACTGAAGTTACATTCGATGGCAGAAAACCCGCTATGATGGCTCCACAAACATCCTACGTTTCTTCTGGGGGGAACGGAGCATTTCTATAAACAACACAGTAAGATTAGGCTACACATTTATTCTACTCAACGCAGTCACTTTAGGTACAAATTGGTGCTCGAACCATTCCTTGAACCAGTTGCGCTCCATCCAAGCATTTTTTTTTTTTTTGGATCTTGTAATACACAGGAAGTGAGCTGACGTTAAGCCTTGCCGCAGTGGTAACACCGGTTCTCGTCAGATCACCGAAATTAAGCACTGTTGTGCTGGGCTAGCGCTTGGATGGGTGACCATCCAGTCTGCCGAGCGCTGTTGGCAAGCGGGGTGCACTCAGCACTTGTGAGGAGCAACCTGATTGAGAAGTAGCGGCTCTGGTCTCGGAAACTGACATACGGCCAGGAGAGCGGCGTGCTGACCACATGCCCCTCCATATCCGCATCCAGTGACGCCTATGGGCTGAGGATGACACGGCGGCAGGTCGTCACCGTTGGGCCTTCAAGGCCTATTCGGGAGGAGTTGACGTTAATGATTTTCAATGCTCATGTGTTCACCCTTTTGCCTATTGCCATCAACGGAGGTTTGTTGCCGAGGAGTTGCTGCAAGCTAAGAAAGTCAGACGTTGTTTGTCCATTTTAAGCTTTGTGGCTGATTTATCTTCTTACGAAGCAAGACATTTCGTAAGAAAAACCTTAAAAATCCATCTGGTTTCATCCACGTTGTAAACTTTCTGCGGTGGAATTTTTGAGAAGAAACAAGGTCTTTAAATTCTGGTAGGTAATTGGCAGCTGCTTCATTGTGAGCTGATAGCATCTCGCCAGCAATCGTGGGCTGTCTAATTTAGTGTCTTCTATTCCAACGGTTCGTCTGCTTAGCTGAGTGGTAACGTGCCTGCTACCCAGGCAGCAATCCCAGGTTTGATTCCCGGCCGGATTGGAGATTTTCTGTTCTCGTGGACTGGGTGTCGTGTTGTCCTCATCATCATTCCATCCCCATCATCGGCACGCAAGTCGCCCAATGTCGATTCGACAGTAATAACATTTGCACTCGGCGGCCGAACTTCCCCGGTTGAGCCCTCGTGGCCAGCAGTGTCATACGATCATTTCTTTTTTTTCTTCCGACAATACAAAAAACCAGAGGTAGCTGAAAATGATGGGTTAGCATCCATAAACTTGTACAGCTGAAGCGCCTTTTCTTTTACCAAAGGACCAGAAATGGGTATTCCCTACTGTCTCTCTGCAGTGAACCACAAGAATAAGGCCTCATAAAGTGTCACGTAAGAGGATGCAGTCTTTTTTTTGCCACTTTCCATGTTATTTCACTTGTTGCAGAATATAACTGCTCAATTTCAACGTGATTTTTTCCAGTCACTAATCACAGTTTGTCCGACACCATATTCGAATGACGGCCGCTGTGGCCGAGCAGTTCTAGGCGCTTCAGTCCGGAACTACGCGACCGCTACGGTCGCAGGTTCCAATCCTGCCTCGGGCGTGGTTGTGTGTGATGTCCTTAGGTTAGTTGGGTTTAAGTAGTTCTAGGTTCTAGGGAACTGATGACCTCAAATCTTAAGTCGCATTGTGCTCAGAACCATATGAACCATATTCTAATGATAATTTAGTAGCACTTTCTCCCTTGTGCAGTCTTTTTAACACTTCAAGTTTTTGTTTTAAAGTACAAAAAGGCACAGTGGTTCGGTCAACTAATTCAACACTCACGGAAGAAAGCTTAAAAATAAACTTGCATTGATGTGTTTGGAACGCAAGAGGGAGAGGGATAGGCAGGGCGTCTCCACAGAGCTGTTGAAGGTCATCAGCAGATGTCCCCGCACTTTCTTAATTCCAAAACAGGTCTATACGTTGATATTATTCATGAAATGCGTCCTATTCCGAATTCCCTCTAAACCGAACAGTGTTCGGCCCCAATTAGTTCGGAATAGCGTGACTCTACTGCATGTCGTTATGGAACTCCGATTAATGGAATGGATTAAGTCCCCACGATTGGATACGAACAACAAGAAATGTGTAATTGGATTTAAAAATAAACGATTAGCCAAATTATCAAATACATCACGAATATGGCCAAGGATATTTTACCAAACTCTTGGAAAAGGTATGTTTACATTTAAAGCTGAGGCCGTGACTGTTTATTCTGACACACTAGCTTGGAGCCTGGCTTAGCGGTTGGTCTCATGGCATTCTCAATGTTTTGAAGATTTGAGAATGACGTTCGCACAAACAAATGGTAGTACATGCTTGATGAGCATGTAGCTTAATGAGTCACGGAATGAAGCCTTGGTGGAACTGAACGTTAGAAGTAATTAGAGTTTGTTGAGTAATCACAGAAAGAAACAACGATTAATACATTGTTGTTGTTAAATATAGTACGATATAAAGTTTAGATTATATTTCCGGCATTAGAGGTCACCCTCTTTCTTCCAACGCCTTGTCAAACTGTAACGCTTATTTCTAAAGTTGTTGTTGTTATGGTCTTCAGTCCTGAGACTGGTTAGATGCAGGTCTCCATGCTACTCTATCCTGTGCAAGCTTCTTCATCTCCCAGTACCTACTGCAGCCTACATCCTTCTGAATCTGCTTAGTGTATTCATCTCTTGGTCTCCCTGTAACCTTTTTTCCCTCCACGCTGCTCTCCAGTACTAATTTGGTGATCCCTTGATACCTCAGAACATGTCCTACCAACCGATCCCTTCTCCTAGTCAAGTTGTGCCACAAACTCCTATTCTCCCCAATTCTGTTCAATACCTCCTCCTCATTAGTTATGTCATCTACCCATCTAATCTTCAGCATTCTTCCGTAGTACCACTTTTCGAAAGCTTCTATTCTCTTCTTGTCTTAACAATTTACCGTCCATGTTTCACTTCCGTACATGGCTACACTCCATGCAGATACTTTCAGAAACGACTTCCTGACACTTAATTCAATACTCGATGTTAACAAATTTCTCTTCTGCAGAAACGATTTCCTTGCCATTGCCAGTCTACATTTTATATCCTCTCTACTTCGACCATCATCAGTTATTTACTCCCCAAATATCAAAACTCCTTTACTACTTTAAGTGTCTCATTTCCTAATCCAATTCCCACAGCATCACCCGTCTTAATTCGACTACATTCCATTACCCTCGTTTTGCTTTTGTTGATGTTCATCTTATATCCTCCTTTCAAGACAGTGTCCATTCCGTTCAACTGCTCTATCAGGTTCTTTGCTGTCTCTGACAGAATTACAATTTCATCGTCTAACCTCAATGTTTTTATTTCTTCTCCATGGATTTCAATACCTACTCCGAACTTTTCTTTTGTTTCCTTTACTGCTTGCTCTATGTACAGATTGAATAACATCGGGGAGAGGCTACAACCCTGTCTCACTCCTTTCCCAACCTGTGCTTCCCTTTCATGTCCCTCGACTCTTATAACTGCCATCTGCTTTCTGCACAAATTGTAAATAGCCTCTCTCTCCCTGTATTTTACCCCTGCCAGCTTCAGAATTTGAAAGAGAGTCTTTGAATCAACATTGTTAAATGCTAGAAACGTAGGTTTGCCTTTCCTTAATCTTTCTTCTAAGATAAGTCGTGAGGTCAGTATTGCCTCACGTGTTCCAACATTTCTACGGAATCGAAAACTGATCTTCCCCGAGGTCAGCTTCTACCAGTTTTTCCATTCGTCTGTAACGAATTCGTGTTAGTATTTTGCAGCTGTGACTTATTAAACTGATAGTTCGGTAATTTTCACATCTGTCAACAACTGCTTTCTTTGGGATTGGAAATATTATTGTCTTCTTGAAGTCTGAGCGAGTTTCGCCAGTCTCATACATCTTGCTCACCAGATGGTACTTTTGACAGGACTGGCACTCCCAAGGCTGTCGGTAGTTCTAATCGAATGTTGTCTACTCCTGGGGCCTTGTTTCGACTCAGGCCTATCAGTGCTCTGTCGAGCTCCTCACGCAGTATTTTATCTCCTATTTCATCTTCATCTACCTCCTCTTCCATTCCCATAATATTGTCCTCAAGAACATCGCCCCTGCAAGGACCCTCTATATACAACTTCCACCTTTCTGCTTTCCCTTCTTTGCTTGGACCTGGGTTTCCATCTGAGCTCTTGATATTCATGCAAGTGGTTCTCTATTCTCCAAAGGTCTCTTCAATTTTCCTGTAGGCAGTATCTATCTTACCCCTCGTGAGATAAACCTCTACATCCTTACATTTGTCCTCTAGCCATCCCTGCTTAGCCATTTTGCACTTTCTGTTGATATCATTTTTGAGACGTTTGTATTCCTTTTTGCCTACTTCATTTACTCCATTTTTGTATTTTCTCCTTTCATCAATTGATTTCAGTATGTCTTCTGTTACCCATGGATTTCTACTAGCCCTCGTTTTTATCCCTACTTGATCCTCTGCTGCCTTCACTATTTCATCCCTCAAAGCTACCCATTCTTCTTTTACTGTATTTCTTTCCCCCATTCCTGTCAATCGTTCCCTTATGCTCTTCCTGAAACTCTGCACAACCTCTGGTTCTTTCAGTTTATACAGGTCCCATCTCCTTAAATGCCCAGATTTTTGTCATTTCTTCAGTTTTAAGCTGCTGTTCATAACCAATAGATTGTGGTAAGAGTCCACTTCTGCCCCTGTAAATGTCTTACAATTTAAAACCTGGTTCCTAAATCTCTGTCTTATCATTATATAATCTATCTGAAACCTTCTAGTATCTCCAGGGATCTTCCATGTATACAACCTTCTTTCATGATTCTTGAACCAAGTGTTAGCTATGATTAAGTTATGCTCTGTGCAAAATTCTACCAGGCGGCTTCCTCATTCATTTCTTAGCCCCAATCCATATTCACCTACTACGTTTCCTTCTCTTCCTTTTCCTACTGTCGAATTCCAGTCACCCATGACTATTAAATTTTCGTCTCTCTTCACTACCTGAATAATTTCTTTTATCTCATCATACATTTCATCCATTTCTTCATCATCTGCAGAGCTAGTTGGCATATAAACTTGTACTACTGTAGTAGGCGTGGGCTTCGTGTCTTTCTTGGGCACAATAATGCGTTCACTATGCTGTTTGCAATAGATTACCCGCACTCCTATTTTCCTATTCAGTATTAAAGCTACTCCTGCATTACCTCTATTTGATTTTGTATTTATAACCTTGTATTCACCTGACCAAGAGTCTTGTTCCTCCTGCCACCGAACTTCACTAATTCCCACTATATCTAACTTTAACGTATTCACTTCCCTTTTTAAATTTTCTAACCTATCTGCCCTATTAAGGGATTTGACATTTCACTCTCCGATCCGTAGAACGCCAGTTTTCTTTCTCCTGATAACGACGTCCCCTTGAGTAGGCCCCGCCCGGAGATCCGAATGGGAGACTATTTAAGTCCAGAATATTTTACCCCAGAGGACGCCATCATCATTTAATCATACAGTAAAGCTGCATGTCCTCGGGAAAAATTACGGCTGTAGTTTCCCCTTGGTGTCAGCCGTTCGCAGTACCACAACAGCAAGGCCGTTTTGGTTAGTGTTACAAGGCCAGATCAGTCAATCATCCAGACTGTTGCCCGTGCAACTACTGGAAAGACTGCTGCCCCTCTTCAGGAACCACACGTTTGCCTGGCCTCTCAACAGATACCCCTCCCTTGTGGATCCATCTACGGTACGGCTATCTGTATCGTTGAGGCACGCTAGTACGGTGTGATATTTATATCTAACAAAGAACAGTTACATCAAGTGGTGTGCTGACTGCGTATCCCATTACTTGTATCTGTGTATTTACCTGAACCTTTTTTAAATAATGTATCTGTTACTAAGAAAGAAACTAATTAAAACCTAAGAGCAATAATAACAAATTATAGCTAACTACATTCAGATCTACTCGATTTTACTACGGCCCTGTAAATCTGAATGACTACAAAAGTGTTTCCAGTGAGAAAGTCAGTAAGCTATGTGAAACAATTTTCTTACATCGTATTGGTGTCACCTTGGATAACGCATTGTTCTGCTCTCAGCACTATTAAACCAACTACGGTTGCAAAAGCCAAAATTCAAGGTATTTGACTGAGACACATTTAGAAATTTTTTTAAATAAAAGCGACTTGAAATTGGAAGGTGGAACATGATTGACCAGAATTTCTGTAAGACCCCACTTGAAAATCTTACTATATTGTGAAACTGACTTACTGTTGTTAAGCCATATCATAAAATTTACATTTACACAAACAAGTGATCTTTACATAAAAAACATTCATTAATTAATACTTGACGTTAAATACAAAGCAGATGTCACTCAAATTCTTTCTACGCAGAAGCGCATAAATACATGAATATTGATTGCCTTATTAGAGATCGATGTGAGAATACGTAGAAAGACTCTTCATAAATATTTCATAATAATATTTGTAGCATTTTCTTAATCACTTTTACTTTAAATCTTATTTCTTCCTAAATCGTTAATACACAACACTGAAATTACTACACTGAATATTTAATATTAAGCGACAGTCCACTGCGGAGCAGACGGTACCAGCCTCTGTGGCGTTCCTCCTGCTAATTCCAAGCAACAACTGTCTACTACTGTGGGATCTAACATAAGCTCTTTGTTGCACACCTCTGCCTCGGCGACAGCTGCCTCGCACCGTTCTTTCACGCTTACATCTTTGTAATCGATATATCGCCTATGATCTTGGATAATACGTTAAAATTTACAATTTTCATTATAGGTAACTATTCCGAAAAAGGGGGAGGGATGCATAGAGGATCAGGGCAACCTCTTGTCCTTGGGGTGGGAAATTGCCACTAAATGCGGAAGAATCAGCAATGATCAACGGCATGAGGATGTACAAGGGAATGGAAATCACTGCATTAAAGAGACATAACGTGTATCCACAAGACGTATGGCCTGTAACTGAAGAAGTGTCATTATGATCTATCCATTGGTAAAAGATTCCGGATTAGTCCACCAGTTTGATCTCAGGGAGCGGACTGCCAAAGGGGAGGTGACTATAAGTAAAAGATTGATTAACTAGCGAAAGGTCGGCGGAAGTGGCCGTGCGGTTCTAGGCGCAGCAGTCTGGAACCGCGAGACCGCTACGGTCGCAGGTTCGAGTCCTGTCTCGGCCATGGATGTGTGTGATGTCCTTAGGTTAGTTAGGTTTAACTAGTTCTAACTTCTAGGGGACTAATGACTTGAGATGTTGAGTCCCATAGTGCTTAGAGCCAACTAGCGAAAGAATAAGTTTCTAAGAGCCCGGGCGTGGAATGTCAGAAGCTTGAACGTGGTAGGGAAGTTCGAAAACTGAAAAAGGAAGTGCGAAGTCTCAATCTAGATACAGTAGGTGTCAGTAGTTGAATGGAAAGAAGACAAGGATTTTTGGTCAGGTGAGTACAGAATGTTATCAACAGCAGCATAAAATGGTATAACGGGAGTAGGATTGACTATGAATAGGAATGCCGGGCAAATAGTGCGTTACAGTGAACAGTTCAATGACAGGGGTAATATCAGAATCAACAGCAAACCAACACCGCCATCGGTAGTTCAGGTACATGTGCCTACGTCGCAAGCTGAAGATTAAGAGACAGAGAAAGAATATGAGGGTCCGGAAAGGGTAATACAGCGCGTAAAGGGAGATGAAACTCTAAATATCATGGGAGACTGGAATATAGTTGTCAAGGGAGAAGTGAAAGAAAAGGTTACAAGAGAATATGGGCTGGGGACGAAGACTGAGTGATGAGAAGGACTAATTGAGTTCTGCAATAAATTTCAGCTGGTTACAGCGAATATCTATACAACAATCACAGGAAGAGGAGGTATGCTTCGTAAACGCTGGGAGATACGGGAAGATTCCAATTAGATCTTGGTCAGAGAGATAGTCTGATATCAAAAACTGGATTGCAAACTCTACCCAGGAGCAGATATAGACTCAGATCAGAATATGTAGTGATGAAGAATAGGCTGATGTTTAAGAGATTAGTCAGGAAGAATCAACACGCTTAGCAGTGGATCAGGAAGATTTATCTCATTTGACAGAACAGGAAACAGGAGTCGATTTAGAAGGGATAGGGCATCCAGTATTACAACCGGAATTTAGAACAGCTTTGGAGGACTTAACATCAAATAACTCAGGAGGGATAGACAAAATTTCATCAGAATTTCTAAAATCATTGGGGGAAGTGGCAACAAAACGACTATTCACGTTGGTGTTAGAATGTATGAGTCTCGCGACACAGCAACTGACTTTTGGAAAAAAACGATCCACACAATTCCGAAGACTGCAAGAGATGAGAAGTATGACAATTATCGTACAATCAGCTTAATAGCTTATGCATCCAAGTTTCTGACAAGAATAATATACAAAAGAATGGGAAACAAATCTGAGGATGTGGTGGGCGACATCACTTTGGGTTTAGGAAAGGTAAAGGCACCAAAGAGGCAATTCTAACGTTGCAGTTGATAATGGAAGCAAAACCAAAGAAAAATCCAAACTTGTTTATAGTGTTTGTGGAATTGGAGAAAGCTTTCGACAGTGTAAAGTGGTATAAGTTGTTCGGAATTCTGAGAAAAATAGGAGTAAGATATAGGAAGAGACATGTCGTATGCAATATGTACAAGAGTCAAGAGCGTATAATGAGATAGGACGACCAAGAACGAAGTGGTCGGATTAAAAAGGGTGTAAGACACTGACGTACTCTTTCGCCCTTACTGTTCAGCCTACACTTCAAACAAGCAATGTTGGAAATGAAAGAAAGTTTCAGCAGTGAGATTAAAATTCAAGGCAAAAGGACATCAATGATACGCTTCGCTAATGATATTGCAATTTTGAGTGAAAGTGAAGAATTATTAAATGATCAGCAGAGTGGAATGAACAATATAATGAGTAGGGAGTATGGATTAAGAGTAAATCGATGAGAGACGAACGTAATGAGAAGTAGCAAAGAAGATAACAGCGAGAAACGTAACCCCATAATTGATGGTCAAGAAGTAAATGATTTCCAGAACTTCTGCTACATAAGCATCAAAATAACCAATGACGAACGGATGAAGGAGGACATCAAAAGCAGACTAACACTGCCAAAAAGAGCATTTCTGACCAAGAAAAGTCTTCTAGCACCAAACACAGACCTTAATTTGAGCAAGAAATTTCTGAAAATGTACGTTTGGAGCACAGCATTGTACTGTGCTGAAACCGGAACAGAAGAAAGTCGAAGCATTTGAGATGTGGGGCTACAGATGAATGTTGAAAATTAGGTTGACTGATAAGGTTGTGTACAGAATTGGAGAGGAAAGGAATATGTGGAAAACGCAGAAAAGGAGAAGGACAGGTTTATAAGATATCTGTTAAGATATCAGGGATTGACTGCCATGGTACTAAAGGGGATTGTAGAGGCCGAAAGCTGTAGAGGAAGACAGAGATTGGAATACATACAGCAAATAATTGAGGACGTAGGTTGCAAGTGCTACTCTGAGATGAAGAGGTTGGCACAGGAGAGGAATTCGCGGCGGGCGGCATCAAACCAGTGAGACGACTGATAACTCAATTAAAAGAGATAAACGTGTATGGAACCAGACCTTTCTCCACCATTACAATGACAAAATGAAACCGACTGTAGTTATTAGTGAAGAGATCTATGAGCAGTGCTGATTACAAAATTAAGGGAGGTCGCCTAGAAGCACAATTATGTCAGTTTTGCAGATATATATATTTAAAACTGTTAGGAATTGGTGTCAACAGACATTTCATGATATACTTTGTGAATTCGAACATTTTTTTTACTTCGAGAATAATTAGTGTTGGGACGGTGGTCCACTTGCATATACATCGAAGTCTTTTACGCAGTATATAAGTTGGTGGGGAGTTGATTGAGCTCTTATTGCCTGAAGTGTCATGACGTTGGTGGATGTTGATGGCGGAAGAGGTGCTGGTAGGATGGACGAATAGAATGGAGAACAGATCGGCACATCGATGGAGGAGAGACTGTACATTCCTGCCACGGGAGAGTACAGCTGAGTTCCGTAAGTAAATTTACGTAGAGACATAAAATCACTTACCGGATCTAAGTTGATGGTATCCAGAACTGAGGGCAAAGGAACTTACGTGTTGAGTACATGTCATGGCTTGATTTCTGTCTAGGTTGTATGATCTGCCGTGTCACATTGATAATTAAAGGGCTGTGATATATCACAAATACTATCATTATTTATGCGTAATATTGTTGTAAAACCACAATTCTGTAGGATTTTGGATTTTACTAATCTTACTTTTCTTGATGTTGTTATTGTTATTAAAAGGTAAATATGAAGTGTTGTCTATGTTTATTACAAATGTTTCCCTACTTGTCGCTTTTCAAAAATTTATAATTCTTACAACTCGTCTGACCTCTATTATTTTACCGTCGGACGCGATTTTGTTAAATTATTTTGGTATTAGAGCAGCAGGGCGAAAGGCGGATGGTGTACGACTCGCCCGTGAGACTTTTGCGAGTCTGACTTTGATACATGCCTAAGTTTGTGTCTTTCTTTCATTAAATGCAGAACAGTATCATCACAAAATTCCGCTGGATAAAATTTTCTCGGCTTTCAAGCCGCGTCAATTCTAATTTCAATACTGGAATTGATGAAGCTTGGATTTTAAGAAGTCATGCCGTCGCGAAAGACTCCGAGGACACATGCAAACTGTCACTTTTAAATCTGACAGTTCCGGAAAATAAGATGTAAAGAGAAACCAAAAATACTTCCAAGTTTTTTCCTGAACACTGAAGAGTGTTATTACTCCTCATATTTCATTCCTGTGGCAAATGATTTCAGTCTACTCTGATTAATATTTGGATGTTGTTTTACAAACATTGGAATTGGTTTGAAACTTCCTGACAGCTTAAAACTGTATGCCGGACCGAGCCTCGAACTAGGGATCTTTGCCTTTCGAGGGCAAGTGCTCTATTAAGTGAGCCACCAAAGCACGATTCACGATCCGTCCTCACAGCTCCCCCAGGCAGGGACTAAGCCATATCTTCACAATATCCTTTCTTCCAGAAGTGTTAGTTCTGCAAGGTATTCAGGAGAGCTGCTGCGAAGTTTGGAAGGTAGGAGACGAAGTACTGGAGGGATTAAAGCTGTGAGGACGGATCGTGAGTCGTGCTTTGGTAACTCAGTTGGCAGAGCACTTGCCGGGGAAAGGCAAAGGTCCCGAGTTCGAGTCTCGGTCCGACACACAGTTTTAATCCGCCCGGAGGTTTCACATCAGCGTACACTCCGCTGCAGAGTGAAAATTTCAAGCCGGCCGAAGTGGCTGTGCGGTTAAAGGAGCTGCAGTCTCGAACCGCAGGACCACTACGGTCGCAGGTTCGAATCCTGCCTCGGGCATGGATGTTTGTGATGTCCTTAGGTTAGTTAGGCTTAACTAGTTCTACGTTCTAGGGGACTAATGACCTGAGCAGTTGAGTCCCATAGTGGTCAGAGCCATTTGAACCATTTTTTTGAAAATTTCATTCTGGATTGCAATTGGTTGATTCTGATAAGCTTAATTAAATGCAAATGATATGTTTTTTCAGTAGTGAAGTAGTCCACAGGCCGTGTATTATGAACAGGTGCTCGATCGTGTTGAAAGAGGCAATAGCCATCCCCGAATTGCTCTTCTACAGAGGGAAGCAAGAAGGTCCTTAAAATATCAGTGTATGCAGTGCTGTGATAATGCCACGCAAACCAACAAGGGGTGCAAGCCTCCTCCATGAAAAACGCGACAACACCATAACACCACCGTCTCCAACTTATTACTGTTGGCACTACAAACGCTGCACTACAAACGCTGGCAAATGACGTTCACCTGGCATTCGACGTATCCATACCCTGCCATCGGATCGGTACAATGTGTACCATGATTCGTCACTCCAAACAACGTTTTTCCACTGTTCCATCGTCTAATGTTTACGTCCCTTGCACCAAGCGAGGAAGCGTTTGACATTTAGCGGCACGATGTCTGATTTTGAGCAGTCGTTCGATCATGAAAACCAAGTTTTCTCACCTCCCGCCTAAGTGTCATAGTACTTTTAGTGAATCCTGATGCAGTTTGGAATTCCTGTGTGCTGGTCTGGATAGATTACTGCCTATTATACATTACTTCAACTGTCGACGGTCTCTGTCGGTAAAGATACGATGTTGGCCTGTACGCTTTTGTGCTGTACGTGCCCCTCCACTTTTCCACTTCACTATCACATCGGAAACAGTGGACCCAGGGATGATTAGGACCGCGGAAATCTAATGTACAGGTGTATAATACAAGTGACACCGGATCACCTGACCACGTTCGAAGTGCGTGAGTTCCGCGGAGCGCCCTTTCCTGCTCCCTCTCTGTGTCTAGTGACTTCTGAGGTCGCTGATGTGGAGTACCTGGCAGTAGGTGGCAGCACAACGCACGCAACATGAAAAACGTATGTTTTATGGGGCGTCCGGATACTTTTGATCTCTTATTGTAATTCACAGGTTTTAGCCGGCCGGAGTGGCCGAGCGGTTCTAGGCGCTACAGTCTGGAACCGTGCGACCGCTACGGTCGCAGGTCCGAGTCCTGCCTCGGGCATGGGTGTGTGTGATGTCCTTAGGTTAGTTAGGTTTAAGTAGTTCTAAGTTCTAGGGGACTGATGACCTCAGCAGTTAAGTCCCATACTGCTAAGAGCCATTTGAACCATTTTTTTTTTAAATTCACAGGCTTACTGGGAGAGGAAGCATGTAGACATATTTTAAATTTTGCTGGTTTCAGGCTTTCTATCTCTGATCATTTAATACAAATCAAGCATACTAATCTACCTTCAGTATTTACTCAATTCATTTTGCAGAAACCTTAAATTGTATCCTGGCCTTTTTGCGTGAGAATCCTCGGTGTCTTCAGTTTTACCTCTGCACTCATATGTATTACAAATGTGTGGCTCGTGTGCTGCATTATCTTTGGGAGAGTTAACTATTTATCTATTCTCAAGATATTTTAACTTATATCTGGCACTGAAACAATCCCAGCTCGTAATTTGGCGCAGTTCACTCACTTGTTTCCTTCTCTATACAAAGATGTACGGTTTAGACACTGCGTCATGTTATGTAGAAATCTATATATCGTGCTCTAAAATTGTAGATAGATATCTCTGAAACTGAGGCACTTGATATATCACCGACGCATCACGTGGCAAAGTGCTACTAGCCGTTCGCACAAAAATGTCGTAATCTTTGGCTCAATTATTCTGCGAAAGCGATTGTTGGAAACTGTCGTTAGTTCCCTATACGTCATCAGTTAACTCTTGACCAAAGGTGAGGGAACAGTGTGATTAAACAGGTACAAACTGTACAATAAACACTGTTAATGCTGTTGTGGAAAGTGAATGGTAAGATAAGATTATACGAAAACAAATGTGTTCTTGACCATTAGACGACAGCAAAAATGTCCACGGCCCCCCTCCCCCAGATGGAGAAACCCTAGTTCACAGAATAGTCGCTTAATGAAATCTGTAGTATTTCCGTAACTCTTCTTTACACTAAAAATTTTGTTATCTATGATATTACATATACCAAAAGTTAGAAATATCGCAAATTGTTACTATTAGAGCAAAATCAGTGCGATTTAACTAAGATTTTTCCCAGTGCGAGCGCAATAAAGGCAATACAGTGACCGATGAGAAATATTAGACCATTTTCTTCCTCTTTTTTCTCTTCTTCTTCTTCTTCTCTTACGCATTAGGCAAAATTGCCTGTTACGGTAGCCATCATTTCGGGGGGCTTGCTCTATCTCCTCTTCCTTGATACTTGTAAATTCTACCCTTTAAGGGAAGACTGTGACAAAATTTTTTTACGTGCCCCTTCCAATTTCTCCCATACACTAGAATTTCATCGTTTAGAATAAATTTTTGTAGTTCTTCCCTAATATCTTATTCCTTGGTCTCTCTTCTATTGTGGAACCTGTTACTTGTCTCATGAATTTCATTTCTTGTGCCTCAATACAGCTTTCCTGTTTTCTGCTGATCACCCAGTTCTCGCTTCCATAGAGTAGAGTCCGGACTGCTTATGTTTTCTACAATTTAATTTCAATGCTTTGTGTAGTTTTGTTTGTGAGGTTTCTGTTAAATGTTTCACTTACCTAGCTAAAGTTACCAAGCTTAAATCTTACACCTTTGTCATAGCCATACGTCACCTAACATCCTAGGTAGCTGAGGTGTTTTACTTACCATAAAATCTTTTGAGGCAACACTATTTTGGTTCCAATACTTCCTTTCCCCATGAAGACCTTGGTCTTTGTGTTTTCTGTTGAGATCTGCATGTCACATGTCGCAATTATTTGTTTCAGTAAGTAAATTCCTTTTCGAAGGTCGTCTTCCTTATCTGCTATGCTTCGTCAGTATATGTAAAATTACTTTAAAAAGGTCTCCTTTTGTAACCGCTCCTTCTATTGAAAATTTTCGTTGATGAAGTTCGCGCTTCGACCAGCTAGCTGTAGAATGTAGCTGTAGAATCTTGGGCGTACACGATCTTGGGCGTACACGATCTTGCACGTACACGATCTTGCACGTACACGATCTTGCACGTACACGATCTTGCACGTACACGATCTTGCACGTACACGATCTTGCACATACACGATCTTGACTAATAAGGAACGTTACAAAAGAAGTCTGTCCTGCTACACTATATTCACGACGAGTGCGTATTAATTGTACCTGCCAGCTCAAGTAATGATATGCTTCCCGACGTGTACAAGCACATCTGCACGTAGATGCATACAAACTGCTGTTATTGCACTAATCTTGGTTACAGACTATATACAGCAACACTTTCTTCACCACAGTTTTCAGTTTACCTAAGTTAAATAGTCTGAATCAGTACGATAACTTTTTAAAGCGGCAAAGTATATATATATATATATATATATATATATATATATATATATATATATATATATATGCAGCGCTCTGTTATTAATCTGTATCGTTGCATTGATAAAATATTACTTATGCTGGTAATATTATTTGGTTTGAAATAAATCTCAAACACGGTAAATTCACCTTATGGTCGTTTATTATATTCTAAGCACATCCTATCATTGTCTTAAAGAAGGAACCTTCCCCTAACCTGGGTGGAATTAGTTACGTAAATTTCAGTGAAAGTGTTTGCAATAAGATCCAGATATCACCAGTTGCTTTAACGAAATCTGAGTATTTTTTCACAGTTCAATACTAATACTCATTACTAACAGTCTGTGACTTTCGGACAAAGTTCAGTCTTCCATTGATAATAATCAATATAAGACAAATTTCCGTTCTTTTCCTATCTTGACCCTATGTAATGATATAGTCAAGGTTCCTGATCCACCTACTTTAAGCTTAATGAATTCTAGCAGATCACAAATCTCCAAAGTGTAAAAACAATCTCATATCGCCTACGTACAAGAGCACACGTTAAGTTACGACACGATGAAGCAAGCACTAGACTCACATTAACAATGTATAACTTTATCTTCTGTATTCCGCGGTGTCCACAAAGAGTACTCACAAGGAGTATTCTTTGAGGACACTTGTTCTACACCGTGATCTATAAGTACACTACTCGCGATCTACTTTTACTTTTATTTTATACAAAAGGGGTTCTACTTTACTTTCTTTTGCAAAAATAGAAAGTTACTTTATACTGGATTTCATTTCTATTACTTTTTACATTGTTTCTCTTCTGTATACTTGCTACTATTCAACTGATGCTATCACAATGAAATTTGGATCTCGGGTTTGGGGCTTGTATTGGGTTTTGTGTAATACTTTTTATATTTTGATCTTTGCGTTCAAAGGAAGCGGCGTTACACTGTCTTGATATATACCTTTTTGAAATTCTGTTTTCCATATATGCACGCAAATGTTAAACAAAGTTGTGGAGATACAGAAACTTTGGCGTGTTCCTCTGTTGGTTGGTATTTCGTTAACTATTTTCCCGTTCAGCTCTAGAACGGTAGTCGTGTTCCGATACCAACTTTGTATACCATTTATTAGAGGTTTCAGGTATCCAAGTTTCTGTCTATTTACACTGTCAAAGGTTTTTCTAAATCAATAAAAGCACTGTGTGTTCGTTTTCTATAGTCTCTACGTTTTTGTATTATTTGTTGTAAAATAAAATCGTCTGTCATAGAGCGTCCTTTCCGAAAACCCATTTATTTCTCATGCAGTACTACTTCGTTACGTTTTTGAGTCTTGTGTTTAAAACCTTAGCATATAACTTGTGTGCTGATTCTAATGTATTTGTTCCTCTGTAGTATTAGAAGATTTCCTACAAAGTTTAGCGAAAGCGAATAATTAATTTATGACATGTAATCACTGTACTTTATTGGAGAAAATTAATAGCGTGGCGTCTCTGGTAATGGAATTATCCACACAGAAAGGAAGGACTGTGATTTCTAGAAAAAAGAAGAAATGATACGAGCATATTGCGTTATTGGCCGGGAGACTCCATCTGGGATGTTTGGCCGCTTGATACACGGCGACTTGTGCGTCAATAACGATTAAATGAAGATGAGGGCAGCAAACACGAACACACACACTGACAGGAAGTCCCGAGCGGGAAGCCGTGATAGAGTCACGCTAGCCACGACCTGCTGTACACCACTCACGTAACTGGAGTTCTTAAATTAAATTCGTCAGATAAAGAAAACTAATTCGGGAGCTGTTGCAATTTCTGATTTTTACCTAGCTAACAAGTACGTATCATTTCATTTTATTTTCTCTTTTTATTTATTATTTTTACATTTTCTTTCCCCCCTCTAATTGAAAAGTGAGGGCGGTTCTGAAACTGAAACTGTGCGCTTTCCAGCTAATGTGTTACATTATCCTGCTCCCATTTTATTATTATTTCTTTGATGCTGAGTTGGTTCTTATAAGAAACAATTTACAATTTCACTTGAAAAACTTGCTGCAAACTTAGTTGTTAGGAACGAATGCGATCTATAGATGTAAGACGCGTATCTTTTCAGCGGTCTGATGACTATATTTAGATAAACTGTAATGGTAAATGGTAGTAGGGAGGTTACAAATTCACTGAGCTTTCCACTGTTTGGCGTATAGGAAGAAGTGTAACTTTGAATGTTCTGCACTAATTTTAAAAACGTCCTAATTTAACCACCATTCAATATGTTATTAGAGAAATCAGGATCTACGCTGAAGATACCGGTGCATCATGACGAGATAGTATTTTTTTTTCGTAATCATTCTTCGTTGACTTATCGGCAATTGATCCATAGCGCAGTAGACAACAGCACTCAGGATGATGCCGTGGTTCTTGACTTTAGGAAGAAAACGCACGGCCGTTTAGTGAAAAAAATACGAGCTCACCGAACATGGGACCAGATTTGGGAGTGGATACAAGCTTCCGTAGAGATAGAACTCAACACGTCGCTCTTAACCCATCAAAATCGACAGATGTACAGGTAATTTCCGGAGTACTCCGCGGAATTGTGATAGGACCGTTACTGTTTATGGTTCAAATGGCTCTGAGCACTATGGGACTTAACTTCTGAGGTCATCAGTCCCCTAGCCTTAGAACTACTTAAACCTAACAAACCTAAGGACACCACACACATCAATGCGCGAGGCAGGATTCGAACCTGCGACCGCAAAGGTCTCGTGGTTCCAGACTATAGCGCCTACAACCGCAGGCCACTCAGCGTTACTGTTTACGTGATGTGTGAAAGATGTAGTAGAAAGCGTCGTAAGCCCTTTAAGACTCTTAGTAGACGATACGGCTGTCTATAAGGAAGTAGTACCGCCAGAAGACACTATCGATTGGCAAAACGACCTGCAGAGGACTGATGAATGGTGCAGGCTCTGGCAGTTAGTCCTGAACGTAAATAAATCTATCATACTGCGCATACATAGGGGAAACAGCTGCACCCGTGGTCTACGGTTAGTGACACTGTCAGTAATCAAAACGTCTTGAATCCCGGGTTCTAATCTCGCCGCCGCTGCGATTCTGAACAGAAATCAGCAATGGTGGCCAAAGACTTCCGGTGCAAGAAGTCACCCTCGTTCTGCCAACGGCTTTATCGTAGAGGGCAGAGGTGCGGATAGAGTTTCAGGCCGCTCTCTTGTCGTTGTGATGGGAAACCGCCGATACAGGCGGAAGAATCAGCAATGGTCAACAGCATGAAGTAGCCGAAGGTAGTGGAAGCCACAGAGTTCAAGACACATAAGTTGTAGAGAGAATACAGTCGTGGTTGCAATAAAGATGGAGAAATTAGTTCTTCATTTGCGACGCGTTTCGCCTGTATTGAAATGTATCCTCAGACTATCGAACTATGGGTAAAAAAAAAAGAGTTATGCGATGGTTTTGTACCCATAGTTTCCACCCATCAGGATTTATGGTCACGAAGTCAATGAAGTTAAGGAATTCTGCTATCTAGGCAGTAAAATAACCAATGACGGACGGGGCAAGGAGGACATTAAAAGCAGACTCGCTATGGCAAAAAAGCCATTTCTGGCCAAGAGAAGTCTACTAATATCAAATACCGGCCTTAATTTCGGGAAGAAATTTCTGAGGATGTACGTCTGGAGTACATCATTGTGTCGTAGTGGAACATGGACTGTGGGAAAACCGGAACAGAAGGGAATCGAAGCATTTGAGATATGGTGTTATAGACGAATGTTGAAAATTAGGTGGACTGATAAGGTAAGGAATGAGGAGGTTCTATGCAGAATCGGAGAGGAAAGGAATATGTGGAAAACACTGATACGGAGAAGGGACAGGATGATAGGACATCTGCTAAGACATGAGGGAATGACTTGCATGGTACTAGAGGGAGCAGTAGAGGGCAAAAACTGTAGAGGAAGACAGAGATTGGAATAAGTCAAGCAAATAATTGAGGACGTAGGTTGCAAGTGCTACACTGAGATGAAGAGGTTAGCACAGGAAAGGAATTCGTGGCGGGCCGCATCAAACCAGTCAGCAGACTGATGACCAAAAAAAAAGAAAGTTTGTCTGAGGATGCCTTTCAATACAGGCGAAATGCTTCTCAAATGAAGAACTAAAATTCCAGTCGCGACTGACTTATATCTATAATGTTACCACTGTTGCTCTACCCGTGTCACAGAGTGGAATGACTTTAGACAAGTAGTGTGTATTCACGGGACATGAGGCCTATAACTGAAGAACTGTCATGATGATTCCGCACTAATCTCCCATTTGAATCTCTAGGAAGAGTCCGACGTGAGAAAGAGACTGAATAACCGACGATATGGTAATCTGCTACGAATCGGGGTGTGGAATATCAGAAATTTGAAGGTGGTGGGGAAACTAGAACTTCTAAAAAGGGAAACCCTAAGGCTGTGGTCAGGACAGAATAGGGTAATATCAATAGCAGCCATAATGGTATAATGGGTGTAGGCTCTAGTCAGACGAGAGCAGGGTAATATCAGCAGGCATAAGATTCGTTACGAGCAGGATGGCAGGGCAGGAAGTGAGTTACTGTTGACACCTCAGAGGTGGGACTGTTCTCGTCGGAGTTGGCAGCAAACCAATGCCTACTAAAATAGTTCATGTATACATGCCAATGTCGCAGGCCGAAGATGAAGAAGGCAGAGAAAATAAGCAAAGAAATTATATGGGCAATTTAATACGTACAAGAGGAGGAATCTCTAATGTCGTGGAGGATTGGAGTGCGGCTGTTGGGAAAAGAGTACAAGAAGGGAATAGGGGAGAATATGGATGTGGCGTTACGAAAGGGGGACAGGACGAAGACAATAATTGCGTTCTGCAACAATAATAGAGAAAATTCGGTTTAAGAATCATAAGACGATGATTTATACTTGGAAGGTTCGGGAGACGGGGGAAGATTCCAATTAGAATACAAAGTCGTCAGGCAGAGATTCCGAAAACAGAGATAGTATAGTGAATAGTACCCAGGTTCACATGCAGAGTGAGATGACAATTTAGTAATCGTGAAGACTACGCTGAAGCTTAAGAGACCAGTCAGAGGGTCAGTGCATTACAAGGTGGGATTCGGTAGTCCAAGGAAATGAAGTGATACATCGAATTTTTCTGAGGCTATGGATAATGCGATAATCAATAGTCCTGCTGGAAGTTCAGTTAAAGAGGAATGGACTAAAAAGACACTCGAAGAAATTTGAAAGAAAAACATAGGTTTGAAGGAAGGTAACTGCGATGAAACAATGGGTAACAGAAGAAATACTTCGCATAGCTTGTAGAACGTTCAAGGAGTAGTATCCACATCTTAAAGTGAGTAAAACTAATGAACATATAGATGAATGAAAGCTCCTTATTCCTCTATATCTATATGTTGTATAGTAATTGTAGACTCGCAATACCGGTTTCGCAACATTTTATTTGCATCTTCTGAGGCAGCAGTTGCTCTTACATGTAGGTATTGAATTTTACGATTGACAAGAAGTAATAGTTAATGCCAGTCCACAGTATCCTCAGCCGCTGTGTGTCGTACTGATAGAAATCCCTGAACGCGTATTGGTTTCAAGGGATTCTTGCCGGTACCACACGCGCCAAAGCTTGTCACGCAAGTTTTGCTTTTCAGAATTGATGAAGGACATTGCGAGTTCCGTGTCGAGCATTATAAGTCGTAAGCGACCACACATACATGTAACAGAAATAGTCTCACCAGAAGATGCAACTAAAAATGTTACGAAAACTGTAGTCAGAGTCTACAAGCAGCCTGGAGTGGCCGCACGGTTGGAGGCGTCATATCATGGATTGCGCGGTCTCGCCCGCCGGAGGTTCGAGTCCTCCCTCGGGCATGGGTGTGTGTGTCGTTCTTAGGATAAGTTAGATTAATTAGTGTGCAAGTCTGGGGACCGATGATCTCAGCAATTTTTGTCCCTTGGGAATACACACACACACACACACACACACACACACACACATACAGGGTCTACAAGGACCTCAATAAATACTGCCACAGTGCATTAACAATCTTCCATTTAGCTATATGTACATCAGTTTTACCCATTTTAACATCTGGATTTTTATTTGATCGAAGTTGTTTAAACTATGTGTAAGTAATTTAGCTGGGTTGCCCATGGTTCAAATTGTCTGTAGAAACACTTCAGTTGATCGACGAAAGAACAACGAACAGAAAGGTCCCCATAAATTCAGGAATAGATATAAAAGCCACTTACGAATGATATAAACATGAAGTGCATGGAAGTAAAAGCGAAATGCCTGCAAGAAAATGTGAAGAAAACGAGAATGAAATAATTTTTGTAATTAGTGTCTCAGCATCCAAAAATGTCATAACAACCTTTCGTGGAATGAAAAGCAAGAGCGGTAACATTAAAGGTGCACTGCGAATTCCACTGTCAAGTGCAGAGGAGAAAGTGGATAGGTGGAAAGAGTACACTGTAGGCCTCTGTGAGAGAAAGAGAGTGGAGAGAGGGCTTGTCTGATCAGGTGATGGAAAAAGAAACAGGAGTCGACAGGGAAAATAACAGGGGACACTGTGTTAGAATAAGAGTTTAAAAGAGCTTTGGACTATTTACGATAAAATAATGCAGAAGCAACCGATAACATTTTATCAGAATTTCTAAAATCGTTGGTAGAAGTATCAACAAGACTGCTATTCACGTTGGTGTGTGGAATGTACAAGACTGGCGACATATTATTTGACTTTCGGAAAAAAACATTATCCTCTGCAATTTCGAATATAGCAAAAGCGGAAAAATGCGAGAGTTGTCGCACAATTAGATAAACAGCTGATGCCTCCTGGTAACCGACAAGATTAACATGCAGACGAAAAGAAAGGTGAGGATCTGTTAGACGCTGATCAGATTGGCCTTAGGAAAGTAAAGGCACGAGAGAGCAGCTCTGACGTTGTGAATGATAATGGAACCAAGACTGAAGAAAAACCAAGGCATGTGCAGAGGATTTGTCGACATGGAAAATGCGTTCGACCGTTAAATAGTTCAAAAAAGTTCTAAATTCTGAGAAAAATAGGCGTACGTTATAGGGAAATACAGGTAATAAACACTGTCCAGAAGAACAGACAGAGAACAACTACAATGGAAGATCAAGAACGAACTGCTCGGATGTCGTATTTTGCTCCTACTGTTCGATTTATTCATCGAAGAAATAAAGACAGATATAATGAAAGGTTCATGATTGGTGTTGAAATTCAAGATGAAAGGATAGAAATGATAAGATTCATTGATAACACTGGTATCTTCAGTGTAATTGAGGAAGTAGTGCAGGATAGGTTGAATGGAATGAAGAGTCTAAAGAGTACAAAATATAATGCTGAATGGAATGAGAAATCTTATGAGTGCAATATATGGATTGAGAGTAGGAGAATGAAGAAAGTAGTCAGAGGAACCAGAAAGAAAAGAACGAGAAGCTTAACATCAGCACCGGAGATTGCCAAGTGGAAAAGTTAAGAAAGTTGAAGAAGATATTTCTGATTATCTATATTTCAACTATAGGATATGCTAGTGAAACATGGACTACGAGAAAACCGAAACATATGACGATCAAAGCATCAGAAACGGTGCGTTTCAGACGAATGTTGAAATTAGGTGGGCGGAGAAGGTAATAAATGAGGGAGTTCTTTGCACAGTCGGCAAGGGAAGAAATATATGAAGGGCTTATTTCAATAGTGGTACAAGTCCATTTTTGTTCATTCTGAGATACAGAGTCCTAAAGTTAAATGAGCGTTGAAAAATCTGCAGTTGAGATACTAGAAATATTCAAGTATATATACTTGTAACACTATTGAAATAAGCCCTTCATATGTATAAGGTATAGGATGATAGGACGTCGGTTAAGACATCAGGAAATAATTTCCGTGGTACTAGAGGATGCTGTGGAGGGTAAAAACTGTAGTCGGAGTAAGAGGGTTGAATACATCAAAATGGCTCTGAGCACTATGGGACTTAACATCTATGGTCATCAGTCCCCTAGAACTTAGAACTACTTAAACCTAACCAACCTAAGGACAGCACACAACACCCAGCCATCACGAGGCAGAGAAAATCCCTGACCCTGCCGGGAATCGAACCCGGGAACCCGGGCGTGGGAAGCGAGATGAATACATCCAGCAAATAATTAATGGCATTGGCTGCAGTGAATACTCTGAAATGAAAAGGTTGGCACAGGAGAGGAATTCGTGGCGGGATGCACCAGAAGACTGATGACGCAGAAAAATGTCTACGCTGTTGACGACAAAGTTACTGGAAACAGGAAAGCAGTACCCACCGCAAAATATCTAGGAGAACCAAACAGAGAGACCTTAAGTGGAGTGACCAAACAAAACAAATGACAGTGACAACAGATGTCAGACAGAGATTCGTAGGAAGAATGTTAAGAGAAATGTAACTCACATACGAAGGAAGTGACTTACAAGACGCTTGTTCGACAAACTCCAGGATCGATAGAAGAGATAAGAGGAGGTCCAACGAAGAGAGGCGCGTTTCGTCATAAGGTCGATTAGTTCGCTCGCGAATCTTACAGATTTGCTCAACGGTCTTCAGTAGCAGACGTGACAAGAGAACTGTTGCGCATCACGGAAAATTTTGCCACTGATATTTCGAGAGAATACTTTCCGGGATGAGTCGGAAAACATTTTACTTCCTATGAGCGGTGTACTACCATATCGAAAGGTCGACTTATAACAACAACAACAAAGTGTCTGGAACGAAGAGAACCGTTTGGCGGTGATTGTCGTGCCTCGCATCTGCTGTTATGCATTGTGTTCGTGGCCAGTGAAAAATATCATTGTTTGAACAGGGTTACATTTGTGACTTCGATGTGTACCGCGATTAAACAACTATTAGCTTTGCGCGTCGCTTTGCTCATTATCTATAGCCGCGTTTTGACTCATTAAACAAAACCCTGGTAAGCAGTGTGCACGCCGTAGAGATACTGTTGTAGAGGCTGTAGAGAGCGCAAATTGTTAAGTACGTATCATGGACTGTGAAGTAAAACACAGTTTATGGTACCACATTTTGGTGTAGTATATTAACTTAAAGAACTTTAGCTGTGAATGTACAGTGTGCTGATCGCTGCGTGGCTGAAGTAATTACTTAGACAACAATGCACGGTACGAATTGTTCGGCTTAAACCGTGGACTAATGAACTACGCTACACTTATCATGATTCAATTGCTAGTGCTGACGAATGTTACTATGAACAATGACGAGCTGCGATCGAGCAACAAAACACAAATCTCAAAGTGTTGCGTAACCGACACTACGACATCAGTTTATGTCACTCGCTAATGGAAAGAAGTATGTCTTACACTACGTCACTGCTTGAAGATAAGCAAACTGAAATTAATTCTGCAAAAATCGAACCTTCCTGTTACATTTACAACAGGTACTCGCAACAGGAACTCAAGACGATACCAGATTTTGGATTATACGCTTAAGGATCATTGACTAACGACGCGGACGTCGACGACTCGCCGACAGCTAAGTGGAAACCTTTATCAAACCACATTGGCTAAGAGACTTTGCGAACCACGTTGTTCTAGTAAGTGACATAAAAATTCCTTATATAGAAACAATAGTAACTTTTCTTGGTCAATCATTCTAGATAAATGCAATGGTTCAAATGGCTCTGAGGACTATGGGACTTAACTTCTGTGGTCATCAGTCCCCTAGAACTTAGAACTAGTTAAACCTAACTAACCTAAGGACATCACACACATCCATGTCCGAGGCAGGATTCGAACCTGCGACCGTAGCGGTCACGCGGTTCCAGACTGAAGCGCCTTTAACCGCACGGCCACACCGGCCGGCGATAAATGTAAACTGGCCTATTGTTATACTACTCTGATTTCTTTCCAATAGCATTCAGAACAATAGTTATGACTTCATTCCGTTTACTGAATTGTTTCTTTCCATAATCATAATAACTTCGTACTTTCATTAAAGTACGACGTAGTTCTTATTATTTCAAACAGTACTAATGAGATACAAGACTAACAGTTTTATTTCTTTTCATTTGCTTTTATTGCAAATGTTTCTTTGGTTACATAGTTTGTAAGTGTTTATCTGTATTTAAATGTTTTATTGTTTTTCATGTAATCTCGTTGGTTTACTGTTGTGTGCCGATGGAGTACGAGCGCTGTACATATCAGCTATTGCATTAGCAGGCAGTAGCACGTCACGAGTCGTTCAGGTTCTTTAGCAGAATATCTTATCATTGGTAATTTGCTTGATTTGGGCTAATAGTTTATAGTCCTTGAGTTATTACTTGCATATGTGAGTGTAATGTTCAGTTAAATTGAGACATAGGTAGAATATTCGTGGTGTAAGCTACCTAAGAATTTCCAGGCGCTAGAAGTTAGTGGAGGTAGATCAGGGTATTGTTAGTCTGAGTAGATGAACACTGTCAGTTCTAGCTTCGACGATATTCGTGGACTGGAAACCACGAATCCAATCGCACAACTGAGGCGATAGTCCACATGCATGCATTTTCATTGGAAGTTACTTGTCGGGTACAGTTACGAAAACCTTATGGAACTCTAAAAATACGGAACAAATTTCACATTAGCTGTCAATATCTCTTGTTACTTCGTGACAATTAAGAGCAAGTAGTGTTTCACAGGAGCCATATTTTCTGAAACCGTGCTGGCTGAATGTCTATAAATCGTTTTGTTCGAGATACCTCATAAAGTTCCAACAGGTATGTGTGGGTGTAATTTAGTAGATTACTATATTTTGCTTTCTTGGGTGTAGGTGTGACTTGTGCAACTTTTCAGTCTGCGGATATATATCTTTCAACAAGCGATCGGTTGTAAATTCCTTTAATACACGGAGCTATTATATCAACATATTCTGTGAGGAACCTCACTGGTATACAATCAGAACCGGCGACCTTCGCTTTATAAGTGGTTTAAGCTGCTTTGCTACATAAAGGATATCGACTTATAACTTGAACTCTGGAACATTTACTTCGTCTTCTCTGGTGAAGCAATTTCGGAGAACAGTCTTTAGTAACTCTTCCTTAGTGGCATTGTCATCAGTAGCATCACCTTTGACATCATGTAGTGGAGGTACTAATTGTGTATTTCCGCTGAGGTACGTTATAACTTCCAGATTCTCTTTGAACTTTTGCCAGCTTTCGAGAAAGAATTTCGTATTAAAAGCATGTCGCATTAAGTGCACAATACATTTCAAGCCTCCGTAAAACTTCGCCGATCTTGAAGCTTTTGCGTTCTTTCAAAACTGACACGCTTTTTTCGTTGTTTCTGCAACAATATTCTGACCCATTTTCGTACAATGGGAGTCCACTTCAATCTCTGATTAATTTATTTTATATGCGTCTCTCAATAGCGTTTGATATTGTTTCTTTGATTTTAAACCACGTCTAGTCTACGCTTTCATATTCGGACTGGGACGAGTGGAGACTGCTCTAAAATCCTAAAGAGCGACAAAAGAAAGCTAATTGGACGGTTAATTGCAGGAGAGTCAGTGTCATTTGTGGCTTGAGAATAACCACAATTTTCTGCGTGTGTCCACGCTTCAGAGAAGTCCCCGTCCTCTTAATGGTGATAAACATAGCAGAAATCTTAACAGAGGCGTGCTGTGGCAGCTGCCGAACCATCTGCTTGATGAGATCGGTACCTCCACTTTACTTGCATTGAGCCTCCTCAGCTTGTTGTGGACCTCGGGTGTCGCCTGTATCATTTCTCTCCAGACACAGCGGAAGCCGTTCAGCAACAACAGCGTTGTGGGCAGGACCAAGGGTATGCTACACAGGATTAAAATTGGTGGCAAAGACATTAGCTACAGAGTCTGCCACAGCATGAGGCTCCCTGATGACGACGTCGTCCTCCTGCATCTGTGGGACGCGGCGTTTTCGCGGAGAAAATTCCGAATATCCCTGTAGGCATTGCCATCTTCCGTGAAAATTGGAGCAACTTGTTTGATCCATAATTGGTTATGACGATGCTCAGCAGTAACCTTCTTTTCCCGCTGAGGCCGACCGAGTCCGCTTTCATGTCACGGTCGACATAAGCTCCCTAATGTGATGGACACGTTTTCTCGGCATGGCTTGGGGATGAAATGGTAGCAGCAGCCACTATTTTTCCTGTGGTTGATAATCGTCTCCATCAGGTGTAGAATTGAAGGTGTAGAAGACTGGACATGAGATGGTCAAGTGCTGCATCCGCACACTGTAGGATCTGGCGTCCATTGCCGTGTGGCACATAGGCAAACACAGTAATTATTCTAGTCTATGATGTGGGTTCCACTGACGGCAAGTGCCTTGTGAGAGCCGACACCACTTACTGAAAACCTTTACGGATAGCCAAATCAAAAACATCCGGATGCCTTCCTCACCTTGTAGTGCAAATGGTTTAGAATGCGGTCCGATGGCGGTAGATTGATGCCGATCAAGATCCTGTAGCAAGCGCCTGCCACTGATATTCATCGTCCGAGAGAACCTTGCGGTTTGGCATTAAAATATCCCCAGAGGGCGAGAAAGCATTGTGGTAAAATCAGCTGGCAGCAGATTCCCATGTGCCGATGGAGGTAGGGTGAGCATTGGGGTGGCGGTAGTTAGCGATTAACATGATACTACTATTAGTTCTGTTAACGGTAACCCTAGGAACCTTCAGAATCTGAATGGCTGGTTTGCAGGAAGTGAAGGTTGATCAGTCAGTAAGGGCCGTACCACCGCCTGTTTTTAGGCGACGTGTGCGACAGCATAAGAAATTGGAAAATCGGAGATTGTGTCCATGAGGTTGGTTTCTGTTAATAAAGTGATATCAATTGCATCCTAATGGAGAAACTGGCGATATTCATCTTTTGTGTGATTATCCTATTGGCCAGTCTTCAGACTGCTTTGATGCAGCCTGTCACCGATTCCTAAACTGCACTAATTTCTTCATCTCAGAGAAGCACTCGCATTCTACGTCCTCAGTTGTTTTGTGGCTGTATACAAGTTTCTGTCTTCCCCTACAGCTTCTACCCTCTGCAGCTGCCCCCAGTACCCCTGAGGTTACTCCCTGATGTAACGCATTTCCGGTCGTCCTACCCCTTCTTCTTGTCAGCGTGGGTTATTTTACTTCCTAGGTAGTATACTCGTAATTCCATAACCTCGTCCATTTCTTGAGTCTTTTTTCGGTCCACCCTTAATCCTCATTCTCTACTCATTAGTGGCCGTGTGGTCCTAGGCGCTACAATCTGGAACCGAGCGACCGCTACGGTCGCAGGTTCGAATCCTGCCTCGGGCATGGATGTGTGTGATGTCCTTAGGTTAGTTAGGTTTAATTAGTTCTACGTTCTAGGCGACTTATGACCTCAGAAGTTAAGTCGCATAGTGCTCAGAGCCATTTGAACCATTTTTCTACTCAGTAGAGCGTTCCAATAAACACATTATATAAGTGTTGTTGCCTGTACAATAGATACAGAAGACTGCATACCTATCTTACAACCTTGTTAATCCGGGCTTTTCGTTTGTGGTGTTCCAATCCTATTGTTCCCTCATCTTTGTTGAATGTGTTGTGTATTATCTGCTTCACCTATTTTTGTCAGAGTTCCGAACACCTCGCACCATTCTACGTTGTTGAGTTGTTCATATGGGTCGACTAATCCTATTAGCGTGTCTTGATTTTTCTTCAAACATGTTTCCTTTATGAAGGGCAATGTCAGCACTTCCTCTAAAGTGCTTTTATCATCCCTAAAACTGAACTGATAGTCTTTCAACAGATCCTATACTTTCTTTTCCATTCTTCTGTATATTTTTCTTCTCGGCAGCTTGAATGCATCAGATCCTGAACAGGTTGCCCGGTAGCTATCGGACTTACTTGCCTTGCTATCTTCTGAATTGATATTTTTTCGAAAGTCTGATGTTATATCCCCGGTCTCCTAGGTTCTACAAACTAACGTGAGCAGTCATCTGTGTGGCATTCCCAAAATGACTTCAGAAATTCCGATAATATTTAACAATCCCTTCTGCCTTACCTGAGATCAAGCCTTCCTGAGCTCTTTTAAATTCTGGCTCTAATACTTGGCCCCCTAACTCTTAAATAAATACCGAATGCAGATTGTCCTCTGTCATGTCATCAGAAAATTTTTTCCACTCACAAAGGCATTCCGTGTATTCTTTCCACGAATCAGTTCTACCTTCTGCGTTTAACAATGAAACTCTCAATTCGCTGTTAATGTTAACCGCCGTTCCTTTTAATTTCACGGAAAGTTGTTTTAACTGTTTTATATGCTGTGTGAGTCTTAGCGACGATCATTTATTTCCTGCTTCCTGTTTCCTGCTGCCTTTGCGTGATCTCTGCCCTGAACTTACTGTTTCCTGGTTTAATCGTATCTTTTCCTGAACAGATTAGTACATCCTTCTTTCGTCGGTATTCCACCCGTTTCCATACAGTTCTTCGCAGTTACCTTCCTTGTACCATTATGTGGCTTTCCATTGTCTGTAACGGCTCTCTTTAGAGATGTCTTCGACCGAACTGCATTCTCTGGTGTAACTCATCGCCTTACAGACATCCTTCGCAAACTTCATACATGTCTCGTCATTCCTCACGACATACCTATCCCACTTCCTTCCACACCGATTCTTTCGGACGATTATCTTAAATTTCAGTCTCCTCTTCATCAGTACTAAATTGTGATCTGAGTCTATAATTCGCACCTGAATAGGCCTTACAGTCCAGTATCTGATTTCGGAATATCTCTCTATATTGTAATCCAGGCGGTACCTACGTGAGACTTTGGGTCTTGTATAAGTATACTTTGCGCCACGATAGATTCGGCCGTTTGGAAGCCTTGCACGTCGGTAGGTGTTTAATTGCTGTTACCATCTGAAATGTACTGCAGAACTGAATAGCTCTTCTTCTCTATCATTCGTACAGCCAGGTTCGCATTCTTCCCTAACCCTTTCTTCTATTCCTTCCACTGCAATCGTGTTCCAATCCCCCACGATTATTAGAATTTCGTCTAGCTTTACCCACTTATATATCAGTTCGGCAACCTCATATACTTTATCTCTTCATCTGCTACGCTGTTGCTGTGAGTTGCTGCAACAATTCCTTCAACTCTCCGACGAGGTCCAGGAAGGTGATCATCATAGTTTTGACCGTTGTCAGCCTGCAGTTGAGGTATTTGCCTAGAAGAGGTGCCCACAATCATTGCTAGTAGCGCATAGACTGTCGGTATTGTTTGCAGTTCTACTGCTGCATCCAAGGCATTGGTGCTGTGAAGGCTCTTGCTTGTTGTCCAGAGGGCCCGAAGGAGCTCCTGAAGATGCAGAGATGTATGGTTACCGTACAGTTGGTGGCTTTGGCAGTAGAGGGGCTGTCTTGCGGCCAGACAGGGATGAGGCAAAAGATACCAAGGTTAACACAGCGCGCCGGCGCAATGGAACCCTTCTTGCAGGAGGTGGAGTTGAGCGGCGCATTTGAACGCCTTACAGCCTCTGTAATTGACAACATTCGGGCCCTCATAGTTGACATATTTCGCCTGGTCCATTTTAATCAGTTAGGAATCAGCTCTCTGGTGAGAGCCAGCACACTTAACGCAGCTAGGTGAAAACTGCAGTGTCGTGATACATGGCCAATCCCCTGACATCTAAGGCACGTAGGGTTATCACGTTTGCATGTAGATATTCTCTCATGACTTTAGAGGCAGGAAGGTAAGTGAAGATGTACATTTTCTTATCACACTCCATGTCCGGATAGAACACCAAGAGCACTGAGATCGTAGAGCGATTTGTCCGAGGTCTGTGGCTGTAATGTGGTGAAACCAGCCTCCATATTGAAAGGCAGTTCCCGTAAAATTAGTTTCAGTGCATGGTAGGGACTGTTGGGAGGGAAGGTGTACACAGAAGGTTATTCTGGGAATAAAATTCCACAACTTTGTGGTGAAAATTCAGTCGTCGAAGAGCGATTCTTGTACAAAATCTTCCCAGCAGTCTTGGCTTCGACGTTGACAACGGACGTTTTCCTACACCCGGAGGTATTCGCCAGATTACTGCATCCTTAGCGGTGGTCCTTTCAGCTCTTCCGATGCAGCATCATCTTCTTGCTGTCTCATTGTCAGTTAATCAGACGCTGGTGCATCTTCTTCAGCCACCGAGTCGAAACGATTCTTTGAGTGTACCGACTGACGGCCTGCTGCAGATGTGCTTTAACGATAGATTCGGCCGTTTGGAAGACTTGCACGTCGGTAGGTGTTTCATTTCTTGAGGTAGATTATCGCAACTTGCTAGTTCGGCGATAGGAGGCTAAGTTCTTAGGGTGGAGGATTTGAACTCGTGAGACACACTGGACTTAAACCGCATCGAACGTCGATAATCGGAGAGTATATTGCTAGTTGCTAGTTGTTTTGCTGGGAAATGAGGCTTTCAAAGATTCTGGATACATCGTCCTCACCGAAAGGCATCATGATGTCTGCGACTATTGAAAAATATAAATGAAACCATTCACTGCTTATTTTTTCACATCTAGTTTCGGGGTTCACGCCATCACTTTCAAGTGGAGACTTATGTTGTTACTGATGGAGTAAGTGAGAGCACAGACGCCTTTTCGCAGCACCAGACTAAGTGCAAGGCAGGTCACGGTACGTCTTTTGATACTTATAAAACTGGTTCTTCAGAAAACTCACTGCCGAAGTTAAAAGAATATGGATTAGTGAAAGCTATGAATCATGGAAAAATTCTGCATACAGCCTGTTGCTGCGTGTCCTCTTCGCTGTAGATTAGTTGTAGGTTTGTTTACCCAGGCACTTCTAAGACGTTATACGTGTCACAGATATGCATCCTTACATTGAATACGAAGAAAACTGAAAGGTGCAGTTGTTGGAGCTAAGCTGTTCATTTACTGTACATCACATTTCATTTATTATCTTAAATAGTTATAATGGATGAATTACCTAAAACTTGCACCGCAAAAATATTGCAGAAATGAAAAGTGCTATTGATGTGCGGTTTGACGGAACGGATTGGAAATCAATTATTCGTACTGTTACCCAATCAACAGATTGTAATAATACTTTGAAATCGTATTTTTACAAACGTCCACTTTTTAAATTGGAGGAATTCCTATTGACAGTTACAAACTCAAAATGGGGTAAATTATAATGCCAGTGGTGTTTATTGGAGGATTCTAGTGCGAGTCGTTTACGAGATTCTGTATTTTTAAAAGTTCCCACACGGATACTTGTACAGTACTTATGGTATCATACACTAAAGAACAACACGGGTGCATGCATTAGTCATGTGAGTTCTGGCTAGTAACCAGACAACTGACCACCACAGGTTGTGTTCAAAATAGCCACCAACAGCGACAATAGACGCTTCCAGTCTGGTACCTAACAACGGTTGCATATGTGCCAGCATTTCAGCGGAGATGTCCTAGCAGACTGCATTAATACTTCGTTGCATATTATTGGGTGTAGCTCCTATGTCCTTGCAGACAGCATCTTTCAGCTTTTCCCACAGTAAAAAGACGTCAAATCCCAGGAAAAAGCCAGCCAGGTGGAGGTTCTCTGCGTCCAGTCCAAATACCTGGAAACAATTAGTGAAGGCTATGGGTTTGACAGCAGCCATGTTGATACCAAATGCTCCTTCTAGTTTGCAGAAGAACGTGTCGTATCATCCGTGGAAGATGGTCTGTTAACAGTCTGTGATACTTGTCAGCGTTCAGTGTTCCATCTATGAGAAACGGCCTACCAGTCGATGGTTCACTATCCAGCACCATGTATTTACACTCCATGGTCGCTGACATTCCACCTATCTAAACCAACGTCAATGGGGTATCGGCCGCTATCCGATAGGCAGCACTTAGAAATTATGCGCCGCCAGTTATGTCGCCACGGCAACACGGGGGGACTCTCGCGAATGATTACGTTGCTGCCAAAGAGACGCAACCATCCCCTCTCTAGAATTCCAGCGGCGGGTGCTCTAAAGTCCATTTTGTGTGGTTTCCTGTTGAATAACATTTACAGATTTTCACTGTGCCCATGGCCTCTGATCTACTGAATTGTTATTGTACCGAAACTGATTTGTGAATCCACGGTATCTGTAAATGTTTCAACATTGAAACCTACTGTTAGCAATTGACGGTGCAACTACAGCAACAAAGTTATGTATTTTTTTATTGTTTCATATTAAAGGCAGAATAACTTAATATCTGAATTCTCTCTTCATGAACAGCATCTGTTCCTCCGTCCTGTATCCACTAAAGGGCCACGCAACTTGCAACTGAAGTTATAACAGTCAACAGACCAACAGTATATTTTTTGGCGGTTTACCTGACCATGACTGGTAAATGCAACTTCATCAGTAAATAAGATACATGATGCGCCTGGAGTATCCTGGAACTCTTGTTGGGGAGAGATGTGATAGGGATGAAACCTATGTCAGTGAGGAATGTGTAGGACACTTGCCTCACTCATGCTACTTCCTCGTGCTATTGTGCAGGACCTAACATGCGGATACACTGCATCAGCAGCAAGAACAATAATTTACCCCTCTTCTGCCATCACCTATGTCCTTCTGTTACGTTGTTTAGGTGTTACGCTACCAGTTTCACGGAATTGTTTTGAAGATGTTGACAACTAATGCCGGGATGGCTTGCATCTATCTATTGGGCTATCTTGCCGCAGACACCATACAAGAACCAACTTCATTCTGCCCACACTCTCCATACAACATGTACTAGCCCCTATTTTCTGTATTGGTAAATCCCATCGTCCACACCAAGCCTACTGCTTGGTTCAAATGGTTCAAATGGCTCTGAGCCCTATGGGACTTCACATCTGTGGTAATTAGTCCCCTAGAACTTAGAACTACTTAAACCTAACTAACCTAAGGACATCACACACATCCATGCCCGAGGCAGGACTCGATCCTGCGACCGCAGCAGTCGCGCGGTTCCGGGATGAAGCGCCTAGAACCGCGAGGCCACCGCGGCCGGCCTACTGCTTGGACTGTCGCACGCTGACTAGTAAGTGGCAGTGCACTCAAGGATCACACGAGCATACCAAAGAATACCTGACAATATATTATCTGGCAACTATGCTGGTTGACTGGTACGAACAAGTGTCTGTGTCAAAACTTTTTGGTAACGATATCTCGTATATGACTCGCACTAGACTCCTGAAACATACACCGTTGGAATTATAATTTGTCCTACTTCTAATATGTTAATGCCAACTGGCATTGTTTGTTTCCACAAAATATACACTTTCTAAGTGCTATACCATCTGTTTACTCGTTAACAGTATAAGCCTCAGGCTACCAAATACACTCTGCGAAATTCGTACAACAATAGCATTTTCCATTTCCGCAATATTTACGGTGTAAGTTTCAGGCGAGTCACCCTGAACATATACAAATATTCTTAAAAATACACACGGGATGAAACAGAAAATGGACATGTACATGAGTGTGAGAGATAGTCATCAATGGTAAGAGCAGGATCAATTTAATCTTGTAAGTTATTGCCCAGTTTAGACTTCATGCTGATGATAAATATAGATCAAAAGAACAAAAAGCTAAGCAACTAACAATGTAACATTGTAGCTGACAGATATTGTTCTATTACATTTCTGTATTAACAAATTTTTCTATGTAGTAATTTATACATCTTAAATCCTGTAAACGACATAAAGTAAGAACTGCATTTCGAAGAAACAATAAAATTTTTCTTACACTATTTCATAACCTAAAAAGGCAGCGAAGAATAGTTTTCGTCTTTCGGCGCATGCAAAGTCACGTGTAGTAGATGCTCAGATCAGTTCATTAGTCTACCAGGCCGTAACATGAACACCAGCTTCCAACAGCACATTAACACCACACGATACTACACACTACACAAATTTATAGCATCAATCCTCATAAAAGACACAGGAAATCTATTTGGCAGTGTACAAAGCAACTCTTTGAACAAAGGACACAAGATATCCCTGTGCGATGAACTAGAAATCTATATCCACAGAAAAGTCATGGGGGAAATCTTTTCAACGAAAATAAAACAGGCTCAACAAACTGTGATAAATTATTAAAGCATATCCACAATCTATCGTGAATTGCAGGGCACAGCAACTTACTTAACTTCTTCCAGTCATACTCCAATAAGTTACACTCAGGGTATACGTTTCTTATCGGTTTTTATTTGTTTTACTCTACCTACGTTATTTATGTATAATGTGTTTTAATCGACCTTGTAACACTTGGAATAACTTACGAAACATAAACATGTGATGTAACAGACAAATTTTGATAATCCTAGTGGCAGTTTATGGAGTTTTTTTTCGGGATTCACTGGAAGATGGACAGCAAAGTTTTATATAACTAAGATACAGAGGCTAAAACTGGATAACAAAATAATTTCTTTAAGGAAAGACGCTTACCCAGCGATACATGTAAGACAAATCCATTCTAGTCTCCATAAGAACAGAGAATATGTCTATGATGCATTCGCTGAAATCTACGAAGCTACGTACGAAAACCTTCTCGATGGAGAACGCTGCTACTACTAGTAGCCTCTCTTGACACAAAGTACTTCCCACAAAAGTTTCTATGTTCTTCATGCTAGAGGAATATTGCTCCGTTGTCATCGGTTAGGTAACATGAACTTCTAGGAGTTTTATTGTATGACTTAAGGGCTTCTACAGATTATTTTCGAGCAGGAATTTGCAGAAGTGGAACTGTACCCTTGAAAGTTCTGAACTCGTTCCTCGTGTATGGTATCTGAATCCCCGCTCTCAGCTAATTGCATCCAAGGAAGGGATATAGCTCACAAGCCGTCTGCAGGAAGGTTTGCGGAAATTGGCTTGGAAACGAAACAAAGTTTTCAGACTTAAATAATGTTGCAGTGACCAGATGCCCTTTAAGTCTAAGCGTCCAGCAACTTGAGCGAAGATTGTCCACTCACGCCTTTCGCGGGAACAGTTCTGGAATTCCGTTTTCTTGTCTCCGTCTCTTCGCAGGACATAGCAGCTCTCTGACGTGGAAATCGTGTTAGTTACGAATAATTTAAGTCGGAGCGGTGACGTAGGTAATATTGTGGGTAAAGCTAACCAAAGACTACGATCTGTTGGCAGAGCACTGAGAAAATTCTACAGGTGTACTAAAGACTCTGCCTACAGTACACTTGTGCCTTCTCTTCTGGAGTATTGGGAGTATTACTGTGCGGTGTGGGATCCACGTCAGATAGGATCAACAGACGACAACGAAACAGTTCAAAGAAGTTGAACTCGTTTTGTGATATCACGAAATAACGGAGAGAACACCACGGATATAATAGGTGAATTGGAGTAGCAGCCAGTAACACAAAGGCGCTTGTCGTGCTATAGTATCTTCTCATAAATTTGTAATCACCAACTCTCTCCTCAGAGTTGGAAAATATTTTGTTGGTACCCACCTACAAAAGGAGAATGATCATAGTAATAAAATAAGAGAAAGTAGAGTTCGCACAGAAATATTTAACTGTTCGTTTTTAGCGCGCGCTGTTGGATAGTGGAACGGTAGAAAAACAGCTTGAAGGTGGTACGATGAATTATCAGTCAGATATTTAACTGGGAACTGCAGAGTAATCATGTAGATGCAGATGTAGATGGTACCTCTGATATTCTATATGGTTCTTTTAAAATGTTCTACCGATTGTGGTAGTCAGTGTGTCAGATGCTCGTGGTTTTAATTGGCCTTAGAATATGTCAACATGTGGTATAACTGAGTACAGACACGTAAAATTGTAGTACTAGCTGCTCTAATTTTATGTGGAGCTCTCTCGCTTGAGGAATTATTGTAAACTCAATTTCCTCAAGGCACTCTACAAGTGACTCTAAGTTTTCGTACACTACCTGCTAAACTACTGATTCAAAATTCCATCTCGTTCTGGAAACACGAGGGACTTTCCTGTGAGTTAAGACTATTGTTCACTACGTTCAATAATAAAAAAAAAGAAGTTCCAACGTCCTTGGTATCACTCGTTGTTTGGGTTAAATTCAGGTTCAACTTACGGACATAACAGTGAACAAAATAGGCATGCTTAAAATGCTATTTCAGAAGGTTATGTACGCCTGAGTGACGAACACTCATAACACCTGCACTATCGCAGCTCTGAGAAATAATTTTGTCTGAAATGTAAACAATATTCAGTACAGTTTCTTTAGGCGATTCTGTTCAGTTCTTGCATCAGGTTCACGAGGATTGAGGGAAGTCGACGTTTTACCATAGTCAAAGTATATCGGATAACAACCGCTCGCGATAAGTGGGAAATTCGAGTTCGAATATCGATCCAGCGCAAGTTTTCATTACCGTCACTCCATTGTACAGCTGGGGATAGTTCTTATTCGCAAATGCGAATACATTCCATGTATTTTATAAAGGTTGTAATCGCCCCAGTGTCTCTCCCTTCAGACGTGTGTGCACGTCGGAACGAACTTTGGATCGCAGTTCTGATGAACACAGGCACGGCAATATCGTATCGTATCGTATCGTATAAACTGTGGGACAGCTGAAATATCAGTTGTCTCACCTGCAATAACTGACGCAAAATCAGCACGAACAACATACTATTTTACTCGGTCTTCATAAACTTCCAGCATTCGAGAAAGGTAAATCATTTTCAACATCTTTCGAAGTGCATTTGAAAGCAATAGCATCCAAAAGATGATAGGTAAGCACAACATCAAGTTTAGCAGTGAAATTTAGAAGACGGAGGACAATTCCTAGACTTTTTAAACCACTCCCTTCACATGATCAATAAGTTCGAGCTCAAAAGTAACACAAAATTCAATACCTGCATTATTTCAAAGTTTATGTAACTATTTGTACAAATATAGTCATCGCGCCTTTCAATTGACTGCCTATAAGCACTGTTTTAGCTGTTGTATAATATCGTGTTTCCGTAAAAGGTTGCGTTATAGCTGTACGGTCATCTTTGGTTTAGACCACTCATGCTTCTTTATCTTCTGTGATAAATTTCCGAGATCGTCAACGCCTCTTAGCCTCGAATTCGTTAAACAACCTGCCTTTTCTTTTGTAAACACCAAACACGAAGAAAATTACAATTTCTTCTTAATATCAAAAACATATACGCAGTCTACTTTCCTGTAAATGTCTTTCCTGAAATTTTCTACAATTTCATTAGTTTTCTTTATTAACTTGATATCGCCGTCGGTCTCCCTGGGTCCTTGATACGGACCTTATCTTCCAACGCCAGGTAAGAGAAATTAGTTCCCCAAAATCCACTAGCTGAATCATCACACATATTAATTTAAAACTGCAGACACCGCACGCCTGAGAACTCACGTCATCCAACTCACAACAGCTTATCGTATCCTTTCGCCTAACAAACCGTAAATGCTGATCACCACAGTTTACTACAGAGTCTTCTTCTTATTGCAATTTCAGAAGCATAACTGCTCGTAGGGATCAGTCATACAATCATATCATAATGTTACAGCGTAGTATAGGAATTAATTAGATTCATGCTCTCCTATTTTATTGTCACGTTGGCGGAACTACTGTGGAACAAGAGAAACCGCTCATAGGCGAGCTTCAACAACAGGAGGGCTAGTGGTGGCTCTGTCGGATACACGTCGAAGCGTTGCTCCAATGCTCAAGATAGAACAAAACCTGCTGCCCCACTCCCTTCGCCGGCTCTCGCCAACGAATTCAGTGATGCAATTCGGTATCAGTGGCGTAGAACTGGATTTTAAACCTGCGAAGACCTGAGCACGTAAGATCTGACTGTCAGTTCCAGACATGACTGTAGTTGAGAAAATTTTCATAACTTTCTGAGCCCGTCACAGTCGCATAATGGACAAGTTATTGGTGCAGTGGGTTACTGGTTTCGGGCTTACTCGCCCATTCTCAAACCACATACCTAAAAATCATGAAGGGAGAATCGTTCAGAAATGTTTACACAGAGTATGCATGTCCATGTTCGAAATACTTTTATGATTATGGACATATCTTGCTATGAACCGTAACTAGTTACACAGCATGGTGTAGAAATGTGTAAGAATGTCAAACTGTGTTTAGTAACTTCAGCATCGACAGACTAACACTGCTGGCTACTAAAATTGCTACACCAAGCAGAAATGCAGATGATAAACGAGTATTCATTGGACAAATATATTGTACTAGAACTGACATGTGACTACATTTTCATGCAATTTGGGTTCATAGATCCTAAGAAATCGGAACCCAGAACAACCACCTCTGGCCGTAATAACGGCCTTGATACGCCTGGGCATTCAGTTAAACAGAGCTTGGATGGCGTGTCCAGGTAAAGCTGCCCATGCAGCTTCAAGACGATACCATAGTTCATCAAGAGTAGTGACTGGAGTATTGTGACAAGCCAGTTACTCGGCCACCATTGATCAGACGTTTTCAATTGGTGAGAGATCTAGAGAATATGTTGGCCAGGGCAGCAGTCGAACATTTTCTGTATCCTGAAACGCCCGTACAGGACCTGCAACATGCGTTCGTGCATTATCCTGCTGAAATGTAGTGTTTCGCAGGGATCGAATGAAGGATAGAGCCGCAGGTCGTAACACATCTGAAATGTAACGTCCACTGTTCAAAGTGCCGTCAATGCGAACAAGAGGTGACCGAGACGTGTAACAAATGGCACTCCAGACCATCACGCCGGGTAATACGCCACTATGGCGATGACGAATACACGCTTCTAATTAACGTTCACCGCGATGTCGCCAAACACGGATGTGACCATCATGATGCTGTAAACAGAACCTGGATTCATCCGAAAAAATGACTTTTTGTCAATCGTGTACCCAGGTTCGTCGTTGAGTACACAATCGCAGGCACTCCTGTCTGTGATGCAGCGTCAAGGGTAACTGCAGCCCTGGTCTCCGAGCTGATAGTCCATGCTGCTGCAAATGTCGTCGAACTGTTCGTGCAGATGGTTGTTGTCTTGCAAACGTCCACATCTGTTGACTCAGGGATCGAGACGTGGCTGCACGATACGTTGCAGCTATGCGGATAAGTTGCCTGTCATCTCGACTGCTAGTGATATGAGGCCGTTTGAATCCAGCATGGCGTTCGGTATTACCCTCCTGAACCCACCGATTCCATATTATGCTAACTGTCATTGGATCTCGAGCAATACCCGATAGGCTACTATCCGACCTTTATCAAAGTTGTAAACCTGATGGTACGCATTTCACCTCCTTACACGAGGCATCACAACAACGTTTCACCAGGCAACGCCGGTCAACTGCTGTTTGTGTATGAGAAATCGGTTGGAAACTTTCCTCATGTCAGCACGTTGTAGGTGTCGCCACCGGCGCCAACCTTGTGTGAATGCTCTGAAAAGCTAATCATTGACATATCACAGCATCTTCTTCTACATGTTTGGGAACTAAATTGTACAGCAAACATTTATTGTTAAAATTAATTTTGGCACTCTGTCTTGTTAGATATTTCTCCCCATAGGTGCCTGCTAACCCCGCTGTCTGACGATGCACGTACTTGCTGATTCGAGGAATGCTCCTTCAGAATGGTAGGTTCGCAACTTAGTAGCGTTGAGGAAAATTTGATAGATTTATATTTTGTCCGTTTTAGTTGCATTGATATACTTTTTTTGTTACTGAAAACCAGTAACCACCGCAGCAATAAACTGCACATTCATGCAACTGAGACGAACAAAATAAAATTTATCAAATTTTCCTGAACCCTATAGTGTTGCGAACCTTACGTCCCGAAGCACCGTGCCTCATCATTAAACATCTGCAAAGGTTGCACACACCTACAGGAAAAAACGACTCTGCGTAGAATAAATTCACTGCTGAACTGATTTTAAACGTGAATGTTTGTTGTACGGTGTGGTTCGGAAATATCCAGGAGTGTGTATTCGTAATAAGCCTGATAGTGCTAAGCTTGCTGATGACAGCTCGACTTCCTTGTACAACGCTATTCGTACGTTTTGGCACCATGTTGTATTACTAGTTACGGTTTAACAGTTTATAACCATGCAAGTGCTTGTAAACGGACATGCGTATTGTATGTAAATATTTCCAGCCCGAAACGGTAGCCACCGGGCTATAAATTCTATATTCACGCAACTGAGACGGACATAATAAAAATTTATTAAATTTTCCTCAGTACAATAAATTTTGGGATCTACCATACCGAAGCCACTGCATCGAATCAACATGACGGTAGCTGTCGGCGCGGAGGTTCATATACATAAATACGAATAATTATCCGTCATTGAGGCAGGCGACCGGATTATTCTAAGTTTGAAATCTTTATGTACTGTAAAATTTTGTCAGAAGCGAATATTTTTATGGGAGCCTTAGGACGATTCGAAAGTGGTTATTATAGCAACGTCAACAGTATGAATCTGCTAGCTATAAATTACACTGTGAGCACTTAGTTTGTAAGGTGGCTATAATTTAGCACCTCACAAGCACTCATCTACATACTTTGCCGTGATTTACAACTGGAATAGGTATCATTTGATAGGTTGTACATCATATATATATGAATATTAAAAGAAGACTATCAGTATCACGTACACCTTATAAATAAAACACTTATTGTATGAAAGGTGACGGAGTGTCTTTATTATCAAAATTGGGTAATGAATGATAGCTTATACTAGTAGATGTGGAACGCCAGTAGACGTGAAACAGCAGGTGTAACTCCAGCCCTGTGTGGAAGAGCCCGCACATGTGTGTTGGTCCTGCGTGACACAGGAAGTAGCCAAGACCGACAGTTGGGGCACCTGAGCGCTGAAGCACAATACAGCGGCGGCCGGCCTTTTTGTAGTGGGGCTGGAAGGACAAGAGGATAATTATTCGGAAACTCTGAAAATCTTATATGCAGCAGAGAAGAACGAGAAAGCGTTACCTCGGAATCACTCTGGGTGGGTTATTTCCGAGGATTTTTACTCTGAGAAGCGTACCACAGTATGTGTTCCTAATTAACAGTGATACGTATTTCTTCGCAAACTTTCCGCGGTGGACGACAAAAGACTAAAATATGGTTGGTCGGCGTTCGGAAGAATCTGGAGAGAGAGAGAGAGAATATTCCGTGGTTTCGAGAATATGATTCGCTTTCTGCAGCTACGAGGGAGGGGAGCCGAGCTTTGCTGGGAAGCCAGCGGTGGACAGAAAGAGTCTTCCATTTTGAGCACCCGTGTTTGACGGTTGCTTAGTATAAGCTTTTGGTGGTACAGATGGACTTGCTGTCTCTGCTCTCAAGAGATTTTTATAGATAGACCGGTTAGGCACTATACTGTTGCGAACTTTAACGATTCTGGCACTTCGCTTGCACCTAGGGAGTCCTCATTGAGTACGCAGTGTTCAGTGATTGAGAGTACTTCCTCTGTCTATACTCACGTAGAGACGGTATCTGAATTCCGTCCTTTTGGCTGGGAGCTCGCGTTTCTTGTCTGTAGAACACGGAAGGGAGAAGACAGTATTAAATAATACTAGCCAGAGGACAGCATTCTGCCGTCTTAGTGTTTGAAAGAGCTTTCTTATTATGTGGGTGGAGTTATTCCATCGTCACAGACGGATACGGGAACAATCACTCCAACGCAGTACATACGGTGATGTTGCTAATTGCTTCGGCTTATTAGGACTATAAAGCTAAACAGCTGTGATCACTTAAGTTTTATTTCCACTGAAGTTGCACACCACTGTAGATCATCTTTGAAGGTAGTGTCTTCTAGTGTTTGATATCTTGATGATGTCAGCTATCTCGCGTTACTTATGTTAGATCGCATAGCCATAGAAAGGGTAGATTTGGGAAATTAATCAGTAATATTAGTTAAGAAATTCATTTGTATCTCTTTATCTCCATTGGAAACTGATATATAAACTTTTGTAATATGCAATGGGGTTTTAATGTACATTAAATGTATAAGCAAGAAGAACATTTATGATTTTGTACTTACTAGTCCCCTTAACCATTCATTTACGTTTCTGTTGTAACTTATATGTTGAAGAGCAGGAAGGAGGAGATAATATCATCATTAAGACCTTCTCCAGGGGGTAGTCAGACAGCCTAACCTTCATTTTCGCGTTCACATTCTGCGTTGCGCACATTCACCCGCCTGTAGTAGCCTCTTGTTTGGCTTTTTGCTCTTTAAATCCACAATTTAGTTAAAGAAAAGGAATAAATATAAATTTGCTAACAAATACCTGGATTAAATTAATTTTTCTGTTACTATTAATGACTTTACATCATACCCATAGACCTATAGAGATGTACATATCCGGTTACAGCCCATTCTTGTTGTTAAAATAAAACAAAACAAATATTTATGTATACGTTTAACTATTTAAGACAATAATGGAATTTTCATGTGCAGTGTAGCAATAGCCAACCCCCAGCATTTTCACCTTTCAATTACATTTGTTTTCAGCAACCTTATATTGGAATTTGTCTTACCTTTGAATCGACCATCTAAACAAATTTACAGCGAAAAGTACATGCAACAAGTGGCACTACGCAGCATTTTGTGGACTCTTCTTACCTTTAAACTGCACTTCGCTCTTACAAATTCGTGTTATTAACTGTAGCGGTGACTTTTCGAAAAAAACAATTAGGTCATTAGCAAAATACGTAACATAACCAGCCTTGGTATGATGCTGTGAAAAGGCATCTGTGCTCTTCAGCAACACCAGAAAGGTCACACTTCTCAATCTCAGGGCACTTGCTAGTTATGCGCCATTGAAAAACGTTGTGGAGGTATAGATAAGTGACTGACACTGTGAACTGTTGTACTTATATTCAAGGAATTTATTGAACACATTAATGAAGCTGATGAAATGGGACAATAAGATCTCAGAGGGCACTTTTCAGCTTTGAGAAATTTTTCCACTTGATTTGAGGAATAATCCACGTAAAAATTGTATTACAATTAGCGAATGGCTAAGTTATGGTAGTGGGATATACCCTGAAGTGACTTATTATAAAATTCTGTCTGGAAGCTTATATCGACAGTTTCACAATATATATAATTCCAAGGTAACATTTTTAGGTCATAATGGTTACGTAACTCACGTACTAGCACATACTACACTATAAAACTAAATATAAAAGGAATTTAAATGATTTTTTTCACAACCAAATCATTGCATGCTGTTCTAAAGTGGGAGGAACGAACTAAGTGCTGTGTCCACTGGCAACAAAGCCACCTACAATCACTGTTTCCGCCTTCGGCAAAGGATGATCTTGGAGTACCCGGTCGGCAACCCAAGGACATCTGACCTTCGGTAACCGTTGCCAGTCGCTCCACTATGACGATCCAAACTATGAAAGACAGCAAAATTTATATAGATGCCTAACCACTAGCTGTCGCAGGTACCCAAGTCCCACACAGCAGGGGCTTGCTTCTTGTATGCTGGTTCTTACCAACCAAGATAGGCCCCACGAAAGTCAGTGAGATCACCGTTTTGTCTGCTATAACTTGGCAAAAACTGTACCTCGATATGTTTGCTCGTTCAGGATATATTTGGGATGGGGTGTCTTAGATGCCCAGCGCAATGGCTTTGCGGAATTGCAAGGACTACACTGCCACGTCTCCCCCTCAATTCTAATTCCCATTCACGCCTCAGCCCAGTGTGGTTGATTCGTACTGTTACTAACACGTAAACCAGGCCGGTTTTCGTTCCTTCTAGTTTCGGATTTGTGGTTTTACGCGGCAGTTCAGTATTAGCTGCCGATATAATTTAAGTGTTGTGAATTTGTGTTAGTGGATGCAGGAGTGGAAGCGGATATTAGCAGACAGTTTTGGCTTATTATTTAAGTCTTAAATATTTATCAACACTCGTATGATTAATTTTAAATAAGTTTTCTGATAACCACGCTGTTGAGCACCACCAACAAGCAAACCAAATCGATCAACAATGAAAATATATCACACTTTTTTTAAAGCAGCTGGTAAACATTTGCAGGAAAGTGAGACAAACTGTGTATATTGTTTAACAACGCTATGTAAGCATCTTTGTTGGCATTGTTATGTTATATGATCGAAATGTGATTACTAGACAAGATATTTGATTTCTAATTTATATTTTGGTAATGTAATTAATCATTAAATGTTACACTGAAATTGCACACTCTTTTATATTCGGATTAACATCATCTTGACTGCACACACTGCTACAAGTACTGTCTCTAGTTGCACTACACTAACGCATCCTTCTACTACAATAATAGTGGCAGTCAGGCAGGTGGTTGTCAGGCTCATAACGATGGAGTTTTCCCAAGTTCTTGATAGCATTTTAGATGAATTGCACCTTTTCAGATGGATAAACTGATTTGTCAATCGCAGAAATCGACAACGTAGCGTGCCCAAAAGGGAAGCGTGCATTCTCAGTCCACTCATCATCGTAGAATCTGGAAAACAGCCCTTTCCTGTTATAAAAACAAATGTGTAAAACCTCTGACGTAAAATGTCACCTCCTCTCACCTTCCAACAATTTCAGTTTCTTCAGATTTTCTTGCAGTATTACATCGGCCGCCATGACTTAAAGGTTAGTATTTCAGTACCACACTCTCTGTAACAGGAAATTTACTTGGTCCGTAGCTTGTAAGAATCAACTCTGTGACCTCATGGGAAAGAAACAGTCCCTCCTGTTTAGTTAGTTTCCTTTTAATAGTAGCGAAATTCATATTATTGGGTAAGAGACTGTCTCTGTTCAATTTCCCAGAATCGTTTGGGTGCAGCAAAAATCTGTCTAGAGGTTCTTCTTCTCCGCTGAGCAGTTGACTGAGAATAGACGAAGTTAGATATTATTGTGGTGTATTATATTGCCATATATAAATGAGCACAAATCCTTTGCATTTTTCTTGCCTTTTGTCCTCGTAGTAAACATATACCGTACTTGTATCAGTCGTTCATATTGTATATGCAAAATACATTGACAGGTGGGTCGCAAGTAGAACGTACTGCAGTCTCAGATTTAGTTTCAAAGGGGAATAACAGAGTTTTACTCTGTCTGACGAACTGCTCTTGTAATGTGAAGAGCCCATGAGACGCTCCGACGCACAGAAATGATGTCATCCGTTTAAAAAATGCAATTAGTAATATATAAGCAATAGAGAGAGGTCTCATTTAGCGTAAACGAGCTCTCTAGAAGAGATGGCTGAGTATCTTACATTACAGATAATGTGCCAACACTTCAAAGAGGAAGAAGTGCGCCACTCAGGGCAGAAACTAACAGACTAGTGATATGCTGAAAACATAAGGATTAACTGCGACTATTTCTCAAAAAATTAAAGACCAAGACTGAAATATATCTGTATGTACTGTGTAACAATGCACCACATCTAGACTAATAGTAGCAGGTAGCACACATTGCTAAATCCATAGGAAGCAATACAAAATTACTACAGTGGTGTAGGGATGTGAAAACTTCGTGACGTCTACAGAGATCAAACCAAATTTTAAAAATCTGAAATTAGTATCCTGCAGTTAGTAAAGAGCTGTAATCCACTAAACAGAGAAGGGGGAGGAAATAAAACAAAAACTGAATGAGAAAATTCGTACTTAAACTCAGAATTGTGGTGTACGAATAGATGAAACCTGATCGTCTGAACAAGAGATTGGATATTATTCACTGAGCAGGAGCAAGGTAGAGACATCATGTAGAAGATGGATTCAATAGGAGAGAAAAAACAAGAACATCTGTGCCTCCGATGAGCATGAAACCTGTCTGGCACGCACGTAGGCCACGTTCATTTCATTTACACAGCAACACTTGAGCGTAGTACGTAATTTATACAGACACTAATTCCTTTTCCAAGTCAAAATTTTTGATACTCTTGGCCACAAGTTTAAAATGTGTGTCTAATAATGTTATAGCTTTTATGTCGCCACGTAGAAATTATTGGTTTAGTTGCCAGCCCGTTACCTTGTACTCTAGATGTAGATGTAGTAATATGTATGGATTTATTGTTGTTGTAGTAGTTACTCGAAATTAACCCAGGTGATACGAAAATAAATGTTTGGTTAAGCATGTCGAAAAGGGTGTATTAGCCCATTAAGAACTATACTCTCTTCATACTTTATCGATAAACACCTGTGTGTGAAGACACTCAGATTCGGAAGTTCTGTAACTTAACACCACTTACTAATAATTCGTCTGGGCGAGTATTCTAGACACAGTTGACAGCACTCTAAATTTCGATGATGATGATGTGCGGCACCCACAGAAATGAAATTGTTGATGCGAACAACAACCGACGTAGAATGCAACTGAATAGCTGTCATCCTACTGACTGGATGTCATTCGGGCAGGTAACGGTTTCGTGAATAAAGCAGTGTGAATCGGTTGCGAGTAAGAGGTTAGGGAGAGAAATTCTTGTCTTTCCAACGATTTCGTGCGTGGCAACAGGTCCGCGCTAACCTCTCCAGTTGTACAGCCGCTCAGTATCGGAAAAACTTCGACATGTAGAGCTCGGCCCTGGGCGCCTGGAGCGCAGTCGGAAATAAATCAAGGGAACTTACACTGCTAGCCCGGAGCCTCTCACTGCGGCACGAAACAGGGAAGCGTGGGCCAGAACATCGCAATACTCGATAACAAAAACTCCATTGCAATTCGTCCGTGCAGTTTCCGTCTATGCGCTTATTTACTTCAAGAGAAATATTTTAATCATATTTTAGTTTTAGTTTTGATGAAAATACGAAGTAAAATATGTCAGATAGTAAATAACGAAATGCGTTAAGTCAGTTCAGAAATTCCAACTATTTGAGGAGTAAAAAAGCTAAGTAAAGCTTTTCTCAATGTGGACTGTTTGGAAGTGAGGTGGAACTCATTACTATACTCTGTTCATCATTGCAATAAACCTGATATAAACGAACACAAATGTGGTGATTGGTCAGGAGGCGTAGCACACCTACACTGGTGTTGTTACGCTCCTAGAAACAGGTATAACGTATGTATTGGACACCTTATTACTAAGTTACGTTAAATGACAACTTAAGATATTCTAATGAAGTAACAGCCATCAATGCGGCTGGTCCCGGCGGAGATTCGAGTCCTCCCTGGGGCGTGGGTGTGTGTATTTGTCTTTAGGATAATTTAGGTTAAGTAGTGCGTAAGTTTAGGGACTGATGACCTTAGTAGTTAAGTCCCATAAGATTTCACACACATTTGAATTTGAATTTAACAGCCATCAACTTTTTTCTTGATCACACGTTAGCTACGTAGTTTTTATTTAAAAAATCGTGTACAGTCCCAGTACTGTTATGTTATTAATGTGTGATTGTCATGCTGTGTGATTGTCGTGCCTTTAACGTGCAGTATAAAAATGGCTGAGACTGCTTGCTGCTCCGTAAAGAAACACTCGTGTGAACGCGGTTAAAAGGAAACAGGTTGTCCTTAATGGCTTTTTTTTTGTAAATTTGTAGAAAATATAGGCTCTGAAGTTCTCCGAGGGACTGTATTTGATCCATTTGAGATACAGACAGACCTTGGATGTACAGCGGAACCGGTAGCGCAGTAGACAGGTAATCTGGTGCAGTTCCCAGGTCGTTGCATCAAGTTTCACCTTGATGATCTTTTTCTTCGTTGGATCTGAAATACCTACATCTCATAATGGCAAAATTCATCATCATTTTTTACGAATAACGTGCGTTTTCTTGTATCTTACGAGCTGCATTCAAGTTCTATGGCATCCGATATTTTTTCTCCGGACTGGAAACAGATAGAAACATGCGCATTGTTTTAAAATGAGGCCGCGTTCATTGTCAATACGTCCCAGAGATGGCAGCACCACACGGCAGATGGAATTTTACCGCCAGTGGCGAGAATGAGAACTGTTTTAAATACTTAAAAAGGCGATGTTCTCCTTACTTGAACAGCGTGCAATCATTCGTTTTCTGAATTTGACAGGTGTGAAACCAATTGAAATTCATCGACAGTTGAAGGAGACATGTGGTGATGGAGTTATGGATGTGTCGAAAGTGCGTTCGTGGGTGTGACAGTTTAATGAAGGCTGAACATCGTGTGACAACAAACCAAAACGACCTCGGGCTCGCACAAGCCGGTCTGACGACATGATCGAGAAAGTGGAGAGAATTGTTTTGGGGGATCACCGAATGACTGTTGAACAGATCGCCTCCAGAGTTGGCATTTCTGTGGGTTCTGTGCACACAATCCTGCATGACGACCTGAAAATGCGAAAAGTGTCATGCAGGTGGGTGCCACAAATGCTGACGGACGACCACATGGCTGCCCGTGTGGCATGTTGCCAAGCAATGTTGACGCGCAATGACAGCATGAATGGGACTTTCTTTTCATCGGTTGTGACTATGTATGAGACGTGGATGCCATTTTTCAATCCAGTCAGCTCAATGGAAGCACACAGATTCACCGCCACCAAAAATATTTCGGGTAACTGCCAGTGCTGAAAAAATGATGGTGTCCATGTTCTGGGACAGCGAGGGCGTAATCCTTACCTATTGCGTTCCAAAGGGCACTACGGTAACAGGTGCATCCTACGAAAATGTTTTGAAGAACAAATTCCTTCCTGCACTGCAACAAAAACGTCCGGGAAGGGCTGCGCGTGTGCTGTTTCACCAAGACAAAGCACCCGCACATCGAGCTAACGTTACGCAACAGTTTCTTCGTGTTAACAACTTTGAAGTGATTTCTCATGCTCCCTACTCACCTGACCTGGCTCCTAGTGACTTTTGGCTTTTTCCTACAATGAAAGACACTCTCCGTGGTCGCACATTCACCAGCCGTGCTGCTATGGCCTCAGCGATTTTCCAGTGGTCAAAACAGACTCCTAAAGGAGCCTTCGCCGCTGCCATGGAATCATGGCGTTAGCGTTGTGAAAAATGTGTACGTCTGCAGGGCGATTACGTCGAGAAGTGACGCCAGTTTCATCTACTTCAGGTGAGTAGTTAATTAGAAAATAAAATCGGAGGCCTTAGAACTTGAATGCACCTCGTATTGCATACTGCACGAAAACTTCCAGTTTTGCTTTCAAATATAAATTATTAAATATTTATATTTAATGAAAGATTGTTAATAAAGTTTCTTTAAATTATGAAAACACAAAAAATTAGTTTTAGGAAAAAATGAAATGGAAAGTACTCTTTATTTTGATTATGTCCATTGTTTTACATCACAAATATAGTCTAACATTGACCAGAGTGATAAGTGTCGGAAACATGAAAGACAGTCATTTTCACAGCATCCAGCACACTATACAAACGCTGCATTTGTCCATTTGCCACTGTACGATTACAATATGAACGTAACACAGCTGATCTGGAACCGAGTCACAGGATTTGTAGCGAGAAATAACAAGACTGTTAAGCTGACAGGCGTATTGGAATTAACACACGCAGCATTATTACATGTCACTGCCGAACGCTGGCGGAATGTACAACGGCAGGTAGGAATAGAAGGGGAGAAAATGCGGCGTCTCTGTGGCTTCGCGGATCCTGTTGTTGATCGACTCATCATTAACTGACATACATTTCTCAGATTCGGATAAGGAAGCAGCTAAGGGATTACCAGACGATTGAGTAATTAACACTTTCAGTGGCTTCAGTATTCGACAACCTGGTGACATCCCTGGAGTATGCTTTCGCAGCTGGCTCAGGAAAATTACCCTGTGTTTAACTTAGGAATTTTCATCGCTCTTGCTTGTAATTACAGTAATATATTAGGCGAGAGTGAGAGCATATTTTCCTCTCCGTCTGGTCAACTAAGAAGCGTGCGGTAGTGCTGGAGTTTTATGGAACATTGCTTCAGTCTCTTTAAAAGTTAAATGACATTCGGAGCTATATTGTTTCTCCGATTGTGAACTACAACTGCTCACATCATTGCAGTTTAGTTGGAGCAGGTGGCTGGTCAGTGCTGGCCAAGTTAAATGCGCCGGTAAACCTGTTGTCCCGCACATTATCGCTCGGTCTATGTGTGTGTAACACGGCATAAAACAGATTAGTATGATCGTTCTTGACAGTACAGGATACAGCTTGGCTTCCGCTCCACGTGAAATGAAATATAATGAGATTCAAGCAAAGGCGGAGGAACATGTAGTACAATCTTTATATCAGTTTATTCTTGTGATGAACACGGTTAAGGCGAATTAGAATGAGAAAACTGTATCGTAATTGCACGGATGACGATATGACTGTTTTGGGTAGTTTTTTCGAGATGTTATTAGGGATATAACTACTGACGTGCGCCACGAGTATTGTAAGAGACGTAGAGCACTGCAGAGATATTGCTGGTAACTGAATAATCTGGAAATAGTTTGCGCTAAATGAATAGTTAAAAGTAAATGTTGCTTTATTAGAGATCCTTGTCATAGTGTTACATAAATATAAAATATTATTTCTCTCCCTAGGCAATTAAGTTGTTTGATCATTTGTTGTTGTTGTGGTCTTCAGTCCTGAGACTGGTTTCATGCAGCTCTCCATGCTACTCTACCCTGTGCAAGCTTCTTCATCTCCCAGTGCCTACTGCAACCTACATCCTTCTGAATCTGCTTAGTGTATTCATCTCTTGGTCTCCCTCTACGATTTTTACTCTCCACGCTGCCCTCCAATACTAAACTGGTTATCCCTTGATGCCTCAGAACATGTCCGACCAACCGACCCCTTCTTCTAGTCAAGTTGTGCCACAAAACGCCTCCTCTCCCCAATTCTATTCAATACCTCCTCATTAGTTACGTCATCTACCCATCTAATCTTCAGCATTCTTCTGTAGCACCACATTTCCAAATCTTCTATTCTCTTCAAACTATTTATCGTAAATGTTTCACATCCATACATGAGTACTAGACTACGGATTTTTAGGTCGTAAAAAGTGTGTTTTAGGCACCTAAAATAGGCTCCTTCAGTAGTTCATTTAGGCTGTATAAAACCTAAAATAGGCTCTAATATATATGATGCAGAGAAAATAAGAATAAATTAAAATACACAGTGTTGACAGTATGAACATATTAGTCATTAAAACAAGGAAATGAATATTTACACAGTTACAGAGCAAAGCAATGTGCAACATTAATGTTGAACATAACTCCCAATAGTTTTGAGTTCCTGTAAGATAAAGATCTCCGTTAAAAGATGTGGCAATGGTTTAATTAATACATTCGTAGTTTCACATATTCTGACCATAGTTGGCTTTACAACAAATAACCAAAATCTGTTCTAGGTTTTCTAGTGAAAACCTGTGGTGCTTGTCAGTCAGAATCAATTTATACGCTGAAAAAGAACGTTCTACATCAACAGATGTGTCAGAGGTGTACTTCACTTTCGGCACATGTTGGACAGGAATGCTGCAGTCAGGAGTGCTGGATTTTGCACTAAGTATGTCGGCAGCTGCACACAACTCCTTCATGCCAGTGTTCTTCTGCAAAACCGTTCGCATTTTTGCCCGTACTTTTTCCCCTACTGCACCTGGCGCTTCATTAATTTTCATTTTGACTTCTTCAAGCAAAGAAATATTGTCGTAGATAGGTCCCCCTGAGCCTTCTAATTGTGAAATTATTCTTGCCATAAATGTGTAGTGGGCCCTAATGTAAGGTAAGTACTGTTCTAAAGAAGAATCTTTGAGTAACTCCATTGCTGCAGTTACAGATGCAGCATCCTCCGGTATATTTTCAACCACCTTCTGGATGGCTGAGAGATGCGTACTATAGTATTCTGCTGCTATCAGCCACGTGCACCAGCGGGTGACAGCAGGCTCTGGCGGCAATGGGACATCTGGAAGCTCGAAAGGTGGCTGCATTGAGTCACAGCGCCAGAGATTGAGCCAAAGAGTATTATTCAGCCGCCTCCACTGGCAGTGTTTGTTCAGAAGTTGCTGTGGGCAGTGGTGGTTCTGAGGTTGCCGTAGTCAGTGTTTGTTGAAAGGATGTCGATAGCAGTACTAGTTGTGAGAATGTCGTGTGCAGTTGTTCTGATGGGCTAGACAGCCGATGCTGTTCGAATGAGGATGTTGTAATGATCAGAGTGTATTTTTCGTCAATATATATGAAGGTAAAAAAACATTTATTTATTATTTCAAATTTCCTAACTAACAATGTCTCTTGGTCACAGGTTCAGTCAAAAAAAGCATCTGGCTTGTGTTCATGTATTAGAGTCTAATTCTGGTTTCTATGTTCAATTATAGTATTTCTGTTTTTTTTAATCACTTCAGTGTAAATGGTGCTTAAATACCTTGTCTTATTGAGGAAGAACCGTGCCAGATGTGTACGTTGAATCACACTTCCACACACAGAACAGTTACACTTGTGCTTTGTTGTTTCGTAGTTTTTGTTTCGTAGCTTTTATAGTTGCTGGGGACTTAATTAATTAATTGTGCTAACGCTAATTTCCTTTTATTCTTTGTTGTTATTCTATGCAGTCAGATTGCGTACTAATACAAGTCAGGGCCAACCGCTTACGAGACTGCGTAACCGGACAGACAGCTACTAAAATTAAAATTATTTGCATTTTATTTAATTAAGCCCCCACGCACGTGGCGACCGCTGCTTCGGATCGTCCCTTCCAATTCTTTTGATAGTAAAAATAGCAGACATTTGTATTGTTGAAGTAATTTGTGGTTTAGTAATTGTAGTCTATATTACATGTGTAAATTTGGTAATTGAATATTTGTAGTTGTCTTGTCATTCTTCTGACGGTATTTTTGTGGAATTAAATTTTTGATGTCTTGTGAACGGGTTTGACAATTTTGTGCAATTGTGAAGGTTTTAATTGTACGTTAGGCGTGTTTGTCGGGAAGCATTTCGTGTGAATAGTATTGTTGGTGGTAAAGTGTCATACTGTGTGTAATTTTCGTATAGTGACAAGTTTTGTATGTTTTGTAAATGATTACGCGATCGATGAAAAAGGCAAAAATGATGGATAGTCAGAATGACGAAATTGTTACCATGGCGAACTCGCCAACGCAGGAGAGCGGTATGATGAATAATGAAGTAGACAATAATTTAATAAGCAGGGAGAATAGTCCGGAACCAGTTCAGAACTTTTCACAATCAAAAAATTTTCAGAATACGAGATTAACGACAGAAGAGTCTGGAATAGTATTGAACACAGATAGCTTTACAGCTATGATGGAAGAAGTTGGTTTTGCGCGAAATGTTAGAAGCGAAAAGAATTTCGAACCAGTTAAAATGGAACAGTTGATGAGTGCAATATTAAACTTGGGATCTGAATTAAAAACTGGTATGGGAACAATGGAAACACGGCTAGACTCACTGGGATCACAGTTAAGATCTGAATTAAAAACAGTGGCAATACGGTTAGAAGCTGATATGGGAACATTGGAAACACGGATAGACTCATGAATGGGGACATGTTTTATAAACATGAAAGATGAATTAAAGAAAGAAATTAGAGAAGTACAACCGATTTTGAATGCTCACAATAATAGATTAATTTCAATAGAAATCAGACAAAGGGAACAGGATAGAGAACAGGAAGAAAGAGATCGCGTGATAGTACAAAAATTTCCGGAGTTGAATTTACAACGTGCACTCGATAAGGAAGAAATATTTGAAAGAATCGAGGAATCCGTACCAAATGACAGAATAAATAACCTAAGACAACAATATGAACAGATAACTACTAAATGTGTCAATACTGAAACCCGAGTCACGACACTTACGGAAGACGTAAATAAACAGAAAGAACAAATAGGTGATTTATCGGAAAGAGTTGAGGAGATTTCAGATAAATTGACGAGTCTTAGTTTAAATGGGGACAGAGGTTCAGATGATACAGCTCCATTGCCATTTGCAGAAACCGAAGAGCACCAGAACATAAATAAACATGTTGAAAATCAGGGAAAATTTAATGAACGCGTTAAAATGTAATTTGAGGCGTTACGAAAGCAAGTAAAACAAATTGAAAGCGAAATCGTAGGAAAGGACAGCAGAAGAAATTTAGAATCACAGATAGCAGCGGGTTTTGAAGAAAATAATTTATTTCATTTACGAGATGCAACAAGAGAGCGCCAGGCGCGCGAACTTGACAATAATCGACATTCGGACTGGGACAGACGCGGTAGGTCTTTGTCACCACGAGGCGAAAACTTTGACTATAAACACTTTTTAACCGTTCGGAAATTTAAGATCTTTCGCAATTCTAAGAATGACATACATCCATGTTCATGGTTAGATCAATTTATGTACGCACTTCCACCAAATTGGCCACTAAGTCACAAACTGGAATATATGTGTGGATATTTAGAAAACGAACTGGCGAGGCGCATGCGCGCACTTATTAGAGATTGTAATAATTTAAATGATTTTTATCATGCATTTCTATCGGCATATTGGTCCGAAAACACGCAAGACAGAGTCAAACATAGTCTTATTATGCAGCGTAATTTTAAACAGTCTGAGTTCCGCACGCCAGCAGAATACTTTGAAGACATGATTCGAAAGAATCAGTTCCTTTCCAACCCTTATAGCCCGACTGAATTCATTCGCATTTGTTTAACTAAGCTGCCACAATCGATAAGACAAATTGCTTTAGCCGGAAGATGTAAAGACGACATTGAGACTTTTAAGACTTTGCTGCAAGAACTTGAGTATGACAACGACGACGGGACTTCTTGTAATTTTTTCAGTAACGGTAATCACAATAGATTTTCAGAGAGAAGGGATAATGATCGGAACGGACGTTATGTGAGTAATTTTGAGAATGACAGACGAAACAGGCAGGACAACAGATACCAGCCTTATGACGATAACAGACGTTCTAACAGAAATTACACAGACAATTAAAATAACGGAAATTCCTACCGGAATGATCAATCATACGGAAACAGTAATCGGTATCATCAAGTCAGAAATTATTCATACAATAATTGAAATTCTTACTACAGAAATAACCAGGGTAGTAGATATAACAATAATTTCAGAAGTGACAGTCGAAATTACACAAGAAACAGTCCAGCAGATAGACAGGAAAATAGAAATTTTAATAACAGACACAACCAAGAATTTGCATCTAACAGACAGTAGGGACCAAATTGGCATCCTCCGCGTGACAGAAATTCAGAGAGACAAGTGCAAATCGTTGAAATTGATCCGCGAAATGACGCGAATAATCAAAGACGTGACGCAAGCAATCGACAATGACTTGTAGCTTCGGCTTCTGGCAGCAATATAGACGGTTCAGAAAGTAATGACACTACGACTTTACACTACGTACGCCTGGAAGACATGAGAGACATTTTGCTAGACGAAAAGGAAAACAATGTAGACACATTTTTACATCCTGCTACTGAAGTATGTGTGGGTAAGAATAAGTTCACTGCGGTTTTAGATTCTGGGAGCCTATTGAATGTTATTAGTGAACCAATTTTTCGTATATGTGTAAGAACTATTGCTTGTCCTGTGTTACCTGTTTCTAAAATTACAATTCGAGGAGCTATTTCCGGAAAAAGTGTGGAAGTCAAACAACAGACCAACCTAAATTTCATTTGTCAAGGATATGAATTTTCTGATTATTTTATTATTGTTCCATTACTCAGCACACAAATTATATTAGGTATGGAGTTTCTTAACACACATAAGGCAATTTTAAACTTCAAGGAAGGAAGGAACTTGACAGTGGCCGGAATGCCGAGATGTTTGAAATTTTTCGAGTGTTTAACGGAATCTGAATCAGACACAAAATGTTTAAGGTTTCTTACTTCTGATGTTTCCGCTGAGCATTATGACGACAATGTGTTCATTCATGACAACGACAATAGATACAGAGACGCGATGGATGATATAATTAAGTGCGAAGAATTAATTAATGAAAAGGTTAAGAAAGCTGAAGTGCCAGATGACGTTGCAAGAGATGAACTGCACGAAATTTTGACTTCACATGCTACGGTATTTAGTCATCACACAGGAACTAGAAAAGGCTTACAAAATTTATTTAAAGTAAAAGAACACACACCATTTCGAGGAAAAACGTACGCTATTCCTTTGGCTTACAGAGACAAGGTTTAGAGTGAACTTCAATACATGTTAGATCAAGGCATTACTGAGCCAACTGTCAGTCCTTATACCAGCCCAATACATGTCGTTCTTAAAAAGGATGGGTCAATTCGTTTGGTTCTGGACTCCAGACAGATAAATAATATCATCATTCCTGAAACTGACCGTCCACAAAATCTAGGTGAACTTCTTCAACATTTCCATGGAATTAAAGTTTATCCACGATTAATATGCGCGAAGTTTTTGGCAAATAGAACCTCACTCTGATTGTAGAAAATACACTTCCTTTTTAGCCTTTGGTAACTGTTATCAATTTCGGAAATTACCGTTTGGACTTACTGTATCTTCAGCAGCATTCATTCGTAGTTCAAAAGAAATTTTACCTGCTTCTCTTCGTGACAATATTACTTCGTATGTTGACCATATTCTTATTGCTAAACGTTCTTGGAGTGAGCACAAAAAAAAAATTTTGATTCATTACTACGTATTTTTGCAAGAGTTGGCATTACAGTGAACTTGGAAAAATCTGAATTTGGTCGTTCTCAGGTGAAATTTCTTCGTCATATTATTTCTACAGAAGGTATTCTTCCTGATCCAGAAAAACTAGACGTTATTCGTAATAATGCTGTTCCTACTACAAAACGCGATGTTCCTAGTTTCCTTGATGTCTGTAATTTTCTTAGACGATTTTTAGATTGGACGATTTGGTCACACCTCGTTTATGTGAACTATCTGGAAAGAATTCTAATTGGTGTTGGGATGAGGAAGCTCAATCAGAATTTGAACAACTTCGTGATGCTTTAGTTGCTGCTCCACTTCTTTCACATCCGGATTTATCTAAAGATTTTTGTTTGGCGACGGACACATCATACAAAGGCCTAAGTGCACACTTATTTCAAGAGATAGAAGAAAACGGAGTTGTAGTACAGAAAACTATTGCATTTGGAAGTCGTGTTCTCTCTAAATCAGAAAAGAATTATTCGATTACGGAACTTGAAGCCTTGGCTGTTGTATGGGTTTTCACAAAATTTCGTATATTTTTGTATGGCAGACATACTAAGGTTTACACCAATCATCGAGCTCTGGAATTTCTTATGTCAACAGACTTAACACATGGAAGATTGTCCCGGTGGGCACTGTATCTACAGGAATTTGATTTTAGTATTGTTTACATACAGGGTTCTTCAAATATTATTGCTGATGCTTTATCAGGTGCACCTATGGGTTTGAAACAAAGTACTAAGGAGGACAGCAAATAAAACAATTATTGTTTGTTGTATATTCAAGGTGTAGCGTTTGAAAATTTTATTTCGTCTTCGCTCCAGGACATCGCTAAGGTGCAAAACAAGGATCCAATCTGGAAGGACATTAAGGAGAAGTGGAGGAGAAAGGAAAGCGTAGCGATAAGACAGTATTATCTAGCTCGCTGTGATATTCTTTTTAAACGTTAATCGGTCGACAACTCTGGTTAGTTTGCTTTCCTGATGAGTAGGTTAATAAATTGATTTGGTATACACATTTCAGTTATGCACACTTTGGTCCCAGAAAATGCTCTCATAAATTACGAGAAAATTGCTACTTCAGTAATATGGAAAAACGTATTCGATCAGTTCTTGACAAATGCAAATTATGTCAAAAGGCTAAGCCGCCAACTATTTCTCACAGAGCACCGTTATTTCCTATCATTCCAGCGAAATTAAAGGAGATGGATGCAGTCGATTTGTCCGGTCCAGTGGTTCGTTCTACTAATGGTTTTGCGTACATTTTGGTAGCAGTGGAATTGACATCAAAATGTGTGTTTTACACCTTTACGCGAAGCAACAGCTCGTTCAGTATCTAATGCTTTCATGAAACATTTTCTTAAAGAAGTGGGTCATGCTGATAAAGTTATATCAGATAATGGATCACAGTTTCGTTCTAAAATTTGGCTTCGTACTCTATGGCGTCGTAAGGTTAAACCAATTTTCATTTCACTTTTTCACCCTCAATCTAACGCTTCAGAGAGATGGATGAAGGAAATCAATAAATTGTGTCGTCTTTATTGCCATCAGAATCAAAGAACTTGGGACCAGTATCTTCATATTTTTCAAAACATTGTGAATGAACTCCCTAATGATTCAACTTCTTTACCGCCATATTGATATTAAAAAACAAAGCACCGACAAATCGCATTTCTGAAATCGCTCCTTTTCCGCCTTTACGGAAACTGCGGCATTCTGAAGTTGTCAACCTGGCTCTACAAAATATAGCATCTGCGGCTACTAGAAGAGAGAAATCAGCTAAACGTCCTGGTCGTTTAAAAACCTTGTCAGTTGGTCAAAAGATGTTAATTAAGTCTCATCGTTTGTCTCACACAGGAAAAGGTTTGTGTCGCAAATTTTTTCTGCTTTATAACAGTCCATATAGAGTTCGCAAAATTATTCATGATAACAAGGTCGAAATAGAAACTCTTAAGTCTCGACGCTCTGAGGGAATAGATCATATATCGAACGTTAAAATTTTTGTGGAATGACATACTTTTGAGAAACTAACAGTTGTACGTACACACACGGAGAATGCCAGGATACCGCGCCGTGTTCTGGCAGCGGCACATACTCAAAGCAACAGTCAAGTCTGCACGCCGCAAAAGGCAGTCGTTGACCGCAAACAGTTACTTCCTACGTCACGCGTACCTACAGCTGATCGAGCGCTCAGTGCGAATGCACTGACAGCCGTAAACAAATACACAGTCTAATTTCTCTGATTAAATGCAGTATAAAGCTATAGTGACTTGATAAATTATGTTATTAACTTTCAGTATTTTTCAGGATACGGTTGTATAAAACATTTAAGAACTTCAGGTAAATTCCGTGTGTGTCCGACGTTAAGAGGACTTGCTATCGAGAAAATTTCAGGTAGAATGTAATTTCGAAGAAGAAACTAATAAACTAAAAAGGTAACTATTAAATGAGTTTATTTTTCAGGTAACATATTTCCACTTAAGTACGTACTTTAGACGTAATTTGCTGCTCGCGTTTACGCGATTCATACTTTTTGCTAAATATCATGTCCTACGAATTTACTTGTGAAGCGACGTGCTTGCATACATTAACTGATTTTGACAATTATTGATTAGTGAACAGGGTTGTTACTTACGTATATTATGCATCGCTTGGCTGCAGTACTTTTTCACTGTTGTCACATATTTTTCTATTGTATGCCTGCTGTGCTTATTTATTTAAATTATAATTGTAACATGATTAATTGTGCCGATATGGTTATGTATGTAAGTTATACTTTGTGATTTATCTGCTTGCGCCTTCATGTTTACTTATTAAGATTACATATGAACATTTATTTGCTTATGCTGATATGATGCTAATGACCTGTTTATTATGTAAGATATATATTTGCTGCTTTGCGTATGGATTGCATATTTACACATTTCTGTTTTGTTGTTATAACTACTCTTTAATGTGGTATATAGAAATGCTGATATACTGTGTACGAACATAGAGTTTAGGTTACACTATGTTATTAATTATAGATTGTTTGCTTGGCAGAGCCTCGTTGTAGGGATTGTGCTGCATCCACTTGTTGACATTCTGTTCTCTACTGGTATATTTACTCGCTATTGCATGTTTTCCTTACGCTCAGTGCCTTATATTTTAAGATAAGAAAATGAACTACCATAATGCTACGAACGACATTAGTACAAGAAAATTCATAGAAGTCACATGAGCTGGAGGTTTTATGGAAGCTCTATAAATTTATGCTAATAGGAAGGAAGCTAACGACATGACATACCAACACTAGGTTTAGACCATTCACAGCTATTACACTCCATTCTTCGTGAGCAATTGAAATAGCAAATGACACTTGATACAAGAAATACTCCACATGTTTGCTTCTGTTTTGCCATGATTCTTGAAGTGGTGTACACACTGTGAAATGTTACGATCATTCACACTCCGTACTCATACCTACTTACTGAGAGTTATTCAAACTAAAGGCTGTTAGATGTGTTGTATGCATTTCTTTTAATTATTGATGGACAAGGTAACCAAAATGTATTTTATAATTCATAATGAGTAGAAGATTTGGGTCAGATGGATTAAACAGAGGTTGTGTGTGGACATTGGTCTTCGGATTGTATGGGATGATGAATTGAAGTTTGCACTAGAATTTTATCTGTACTTGTTCGAGGAGAATGACTAGAGGAAAGAGTTGTTATGGAAGTGAAATGATATTGGCGATAAGGTTTATATGTGTCGACGTACTGAAGAGGTATTATTGAGGTATTGAGATTGTGTGTAGTTGATGATTATTGGAGTTTTGGTGGACAAGAGGTAAGGTAAATAATATTGATGATAAGGTTTATGTGTATCGATGTAAGAGGTATTATTGAAGTATTAAGATTATGTGATGCTGATGATTATTGGAGTTTTGGTGGATAAGAGGTAAAGAAAATGAGGAGCATATTTTTTTTTGTTGGTTTATATGGAACAAGGAGGATGAAAATGGCAGACTAGAACACTCTGGTGGAAGGAAGATTGTCTACACACACACTTTGTTAAATCACTAAGCAGTATATACTTTTTTTTTTTTGGAGAGAGGAAGCATTTGCATATGTTGGTAGACTGACAGTTGTTCAGCAACCGTACATTTTTATTTGGCTTGGCAAACCTTGGTCTTCACATGATGACTATGACGTTGACTAACTATTATTGACTGTTATACACTGTTGCCACTACTACTTGATACACATGTTGAACATCAAATTTTGACAGAATTGCATTTACATAGTTAACACTATTCAATTACACAGTAGTACTTAATGTGGATGAAAGATGAGTGAGTGTGTTTTGTGTGTTTTCCTTTCCTAATCCCAAATAATTGGTACCGACCTATCTCCTAAATATTATTTTACTTGTTTGTTGTGGCTTGCACTGTCACCTACAAATATTACAGGTTTACTCATATTTGTGTGCTTGTAACATATAATATGACAATTATCTGATATAATTTGCGTGTTTATTATTATTTGTATGTTTAGTGTAAGAGCATTGACGATAATTTTGTAAAAGCAATTGCGTGTTTAATTTGTGCTAATGAACTCCGATGAACTGTCTGATTAGTGATAGTGAATATTATGGACTGTTACCTGCACTTGTTCAAGATGATGGGTGCCACTTGGAAATGTTTAATTTCTGCTGATAAACTCTGATGAACTGTCTGATCAGTGATAGTCAATATTATGGACTGTTACCTGCACCTGCTCAACATTGCTGGGTGCCACTGGTGGAACTGCTTCTACTGACATAATGTCACTTGTTGGTGTCTGTACCTGTTCAACGTTGCTGGGTGCCACTGATGGAACTGCTTCTACTGAAATGATGTCACTTGTTGCTGTCAGCACCTGTTCAACATTGCTGGGTGCCACTGATGGAACTGCTTCTCCTGACGTAATGTCACTTGTTGCTGTCTGCACCTGTTCAACATTGCTGGGTGCCACTGATGGAACTGCTTCTACTGAAATGATGTGACATGTTGGTGTCTGCTCCTGTTCAACATTGTTGGGTGCCACTGATGGAACTGCTTCTACTGAAATGATGTCACTTGTTGGTGTCTGCACCTGTTCAACATTGCTGGGTGCCACTGATGGAACTGCTTCTACTGACATAATGTCACTTGTTGGTGTCTACTCCTGCTCAACGTTACTGGGTGCAATGATGGAACTGCTTCTACTGAAATGATGTGACTTTTTGCTGTCTGCACCTGTCCAACATTGCTGGGTGCCACTGATGGAACTGCTTCTACTGAAATGATGTCACTTGTAGGTGTCTGCACTTGCTCGCCATTTGCTGGATGCCACTGTTGGAGCTGTTTAATTGCTACTGATGAAATGTTATGAGACTGCTATTTTCACCTGTTGACCATTGCTGGGTGCTACTGGTGGAACTGTCAACTACTCTGAGGAGTGTTGAGCTATTGAAAATATTTTATGTGAATATTTGTATAAACTGATTTTTTGTGTATTTACTGTTTATGAAATGTTATGAGACTCTTACCTACACCTATTCGTCATTGCTGGTGCCATTGATTGAATGATACTTGTGTAAACTATTATGTGAAATCACATGTATGCAAGCATTTGTATTCCTTACTGTTTTTTTTATATATTTAGTTATTGAAGGGTCAGTGCAAAGACAAAATTTATTTACTTATGTGATATTTACTTATTAATATTATCTTTTATTTTAGTCTGTATTTTTTTTGGACGAATTTGATGCTATTTTCACCACCAATGCTGGCAAAAATACCATCAAATTCTACCCCTTGGAGGAGGGGCATATGAAAAGTGGCTACACTGAGTCACAGCGCCAGAGATTGAGCCAAAGAGTATTATTCAGCCGCCTTCACTGGCAGTGCTTGTTCAGAAGTTGCTGTGGGCAGTGGTAGTTCTGAGGTTGCCGTAGTCATTGTTTGTTGAAAGGATGTCGATAGCAGTACCAGTTGTGAGCATGTCGTGTGCAGTTGTTCTGATGGGCTAGACAGCCGATGCTGTTCGAATGAGGATGTTGTAATGATCAGAGTGTATTTTTCGTCAATATATATGAAGGTAAAAAAACATTTTTTTTATTATTTCAAATTTCCTAACTAACAATGTCTCTTGGTCACAGGTTCAGTCAAAAAAAGCATCTGGCTTGTGTTCATGTATTAGAGTCTAATTCTGGTTTCTATGTGCAATTATAGTATATCTGTTTTTTTTTAATTACTTCAGTGTAAATGGTGCTTAAATACCTTGTCTTATTGAGGAAGAACCGTGCCAGATGTGTACGTTGAATCACACTTCCACACACAGAACAGTTACACTTGTGCTTTGTTGTTTCGTAGTTTTTGTTTCGTAGCTTTTACAGTTGCTGGCGACTTAATTAATTAATTGTGTTAACGCTAATTTCCTTTTGTTCGTTGTTGTTATTCTATGCAGTCAGATTGCGTACTAATACTAGTCAGGGCCAACCGTTTACGAGACTGCGTAACCGGACAGACAGCTACTAAAATTAAAAATATTTGAATTATATTTAATTAAGCCCCCCTGCAGGCTGTTCTTAGAATGCCTGTATTCTTGATGGTGCCTTAACATAAATTTTCTTCACCATATATATTAGTTTATTTACTTTAGGAGATTGTGGCCTTACTTGCTCTACTATGTGGTTGATCCCATGCACTACAGAAGTTACGTGCAGCATCAATGGGTAGAACACTTTTAATAGTGAAACGGTGCTACCATATATGCAGCAGCATCAGTGACGGCCAGAAGCACGTTATTCTCATCCACTTCGTTTGGGTATAGCACCTTGAGCCCATTGTTCACAAACTGTGCTATTGTTTGTTGGTTAGTTTTTGCAAGCTGTTTTGAGTAAATCAAATGAGCCGAGGGTGAAGCATCTGGATCTAGCTTGCCAATAATCAGGTTTGCAATGTAACAGCCAAGACTGTCAGTAGTTTCATCCACAGAAATCCATATACAAGATTCTCCAACATCTTCTCGGATTCTGTGCAACGCAGCATTGTAAGTTGAATCCACATAATTCTTACGTAAAGTTGACTCTGCAGGAACAGACTGATGGCAGTACTTCCCAAGAAAACCTCTGAAAATATGGTTTTCTAGTTTCCGAAAGGGGATGTTTGCTGCCACAAGTTCATGACACAAATCACTGCAGAACTTGTTTTTTCGGAGGATTCACTAGATACTTTGGTGAAAAGAGTTTGCTTCAATTTTGACTTTCGTTCAACATTAGCTTTATGTGCGATTCCATCTGCATATTGAGTTAGGTGAGATTTCTTAACACTCGAAACCTAATACGAGAGAAAACGGATATGCAGTTTATAATCGCATATAAATAGTATTTCGTATTACTAAAGGATAGCGATAAAAAAAATCCTAAGTGACAGGAAAATAAAAAGTATATGAAAAACATCAACTAACCTCCTTGTTGCATGCTTGGCAGAAAATAATTTTCCCATTTGTTGTATAATGCGGAAAATCTTGCAGCCACTTCCTTATATGAGTAAATTTTTAACTAGCTGTTTTCGGCATGGCGTAGTATTCTCACACAGAAACTAGAATTTATTTTCCACTTAGAACGTCAGTAACACTTAACACGTCGGTCGCTATACAATCTACTGATTTGTTTTCGCTGGGAAAAAGTGAACGACGACCTGTTGTTTTTTCCTTTTACTGCGATGCATGGGAGCGGTAGGGGAAGTAACGTACTCGTTGCTGGATATATGGCACCTGACAGATGGCCGCCCCTTCTGAACAAACGAATGGAATCTACCGGTGCTTCAGATGAAAACATCTCACTACTGACAAATTATTTTTCGAACCGGAAAATTCACGTATAATACCTTTCACTAAACAGAGTAGTTTGATAGGACTGTCTGTAGACAGCAGCGAGAAAATGCACGAAGGGCAGTAATTTAGCTGTAGAGGGCGTCTATGATTAACATTGTAATTTTTTAATCCGTGCTCAGCTTAAGGCCTATTAAACCGTTTCTTTGCGAAAATACACAGCTGGCTAGAATTCTACGAACGAAATATTTTCAGATATAACATTTAGTACTCCCACGTTCGATTCTAATGTGTAACTAAAATCTTTGACCGGTTCCCACTCGCACACCGAAGTTAGCACTGTCGCGCTCGGCGCGTACTTGGATGGATGACCATCCAACCGTGCCGAGTGCTGTTGGTAGTAAGGCAAGCAATGGAATTGTGAACAGTCTCTAATGACCTTCACCTTCGACTAGACGTAAAGCCCTAAGTTTACTTCCTTTTTCTAATCTTCGAAAACACAAGAACTCTATGTCAGATTAACGAAATAGGTACTTTTTAGGATTTTGATGCCGAAATAGGCAAAATTAGGCGTCAACGTCGAAATACGCAAGTTTAGGTCCTACAGAACTAACGGTATTCAGTTTAGTTAGTCATGATACGCATAAGTACCAACTTATATGCAAATTGGAGCTTCGGAAAAAAACAGGTCACATATGAATAATAAAACACCTATAAAGAGTATTTGGTATTAACAGGGATAGCGATATAAAAAAGACCGAACTGTTAGGCAAATACGAAGCATGAGCACATATCAACTAGCTACCTTGCTGTACGCTGGGCAGACAATATATTTTTCCATCTGTCGTATAGTGTGGAAAAATTTGGGGCCACTGTGTTATATGTTGAAATAGGCACTTTTTAGGATATTAAAGCCGAAATAGGCAAAAATAGGCACTAACGTCGAAATACGCTCTTTTAGGTCCTATAGAATTAACGCTATTAAGTGTAAATACTCATGAAACGCGTAAGTACAAATTTTTATGCAAATAGGAACTCAGGAACAAAATAGGTTTTACCTAAAATCCGCGGTCTAATGACTACACTCCATACAAATACTTTCAGAAATGACTTCCTGACACTTAAATCTAAACTCGATGTTAACAAGTTTCTCTTCCTCAGAAACGTTTTCCTTGCCATTGCCAGTCTACATTTTGTATCCTCTCTACTTCGACCATTATCAGTTATATTGCTCCCCAAATAGCAAAACTCCTTTGCTACTTTAATTGTCTCATCACCTAATCTAATTCCCTTAGCATCACCCGACTTAATTCGACTACATTCCATTATCCTTGTTTTGCTTTTGTTGATGTTCATCTTCATCTTATATCCTCCTTTCAAGACACTGTCCATTCCGTTCAACTCCTCTTCCAAGTCCTTTGCTGTCTCTGGCAGAATTACAATGTCATCGTCGAACCTCAAAGTTTTTATTTCTTCTCCATGGATTGTAATATCTACTCCGAATTTTTCTTTTGTTTCCTTTACTGCTTGCTCAATATACAGATTGAATAACATCGGGGGGAGGCTACAACCTTGTCTCACTCCATTCCCAACCACTGCTTCCCTTTCATGTCCCTCGACTCCTATGACTGCCATCTGGTTTCTGTACAAATTGTAAACAGCCTTTGGGTCCCTGTATTTAACCCCTGCCACCATCAGGATTTGAAAGAGAGTATTCCAGTCAATATTGTCAAAAGCTTTCTCTAAGTCTACTAATGCTAGAAAGGTAGGTTTGCCTTTCCTTAATCTAAGATATGTCGCAGGGTCAGTATTGACTCGCGCGTTCCAGTGTTTCTACGGAATCCAAACTGATCTTCCCCGAGGTCGGCCTCTACCAGTTTTTCCATTCGTCTGCAAAGAGATGCCGGTACCACCCATGTTCTATGTGTCCGTCTGGTTTTCAGTGCTCACGCCAACTCCGTGAGGGTCTTAGACGGGGCTTATTGCAGGACAGCTTCCCTTGCTGTCTCTCCAGAAATTGTCGTCCATCTCTACGCACAGGCCGATTCTCCAGTCTCGGCCACCACCGTAGCCCTCGGGCCCCTCGGTCCGACTGTCAACGAAGTGCCTCCGGCCCTGATGACTCACCTCGGCTCTTACTTCTGGGAGCTGTCAACGTTCCACTGGGGTCCGACTGACTGCAGTCGTTAGTGCCTCTCTCTAGAACAGCCACTTCGAGATTATACTTCTACACCCTCGGCAGGGCTTTTGGGAACGGGCGTGCGAGGAGCGCGGCACACGCGAGCGGAACGCCAAGGGGGCAGCAGATTCGTTTCAATGTCTCCATATCTGCGTGACACAATTATTTAATCCTCTCCTAAGAACGCAATGTTTATCGGACTGCTCGAAGTAAAATACGAAACGTGTGTATGCCGGAACCACATTAACAACGGCAGGTAATCCTACTAGCGAAGGAACACCCCCAATGGATACAGTACTAAGTAGAAGCCGGTAGAGCTGGCCTCCAGATGCCACTCCCCCTACAGAGAATCCCCGTGGATTATCGGTCGGTGTATTTGACTGATGAAACTCCGGTCTCCATCCACTGTTTGCCAGCCATTATCGTGGTACACAAAGCCACACACTGTGCGTTGATTGTTTGCTGCAACTTAAGAGTGTTATCAGTGTACATTCTTTTCAGTTCTATAAATTATAAGCGGAGAAAGAAGAGTCCATATTGTGAGTACAGTTTTGTATTTTAATTGTACTAGATTCTAATACTAAATATTCCCTGTTTTATAGCCGCTGTTGTAACATGCTAACTGCTGACAATAATGTCTATACGTCGGTCGGACGTAACGGTCTCCCAGAGTGGCCACAACTCACCTTTGACATTAGAAATTAAATTTAGGTTGAAGTTTATAACATTTTTGCAGCGATCAGTTAGGCTAATCTTACTCTAATTTCCTTTCCTATCGCCCTTTCGGTTTGATAATATCTTTATTAGTAACGCCACTTGGAAAACGTCATTTACATCCAGTAAGTAACTGTATGAACGAAAAACTTTTAAACAATAACAGCACAGTTCATTCCCAAAACAATGTAGGTATCTGTACCTCCTGTTAAGGAAGGAGGACGCATTTTTGTGCCAATAGGCATTTGTTTCTTATACTGCCTGACACAAACGACTTGTTGATGTCATTAGCGTACGTCATTCATATCAGAATTAATATCCAACACCAGTTTTACTCCGTTGTTTTTACATACCTGAACGAGTTTGAAAACAATTGACCTAATTATAGTGCGCTTTCTGGCTCACCATCCAGGAAAAATGACGTAATATAACTGCTATTTATGGCTTGCATTCGAAGATAAATGGCATAATTTTCGTAGGATACTTACAGAGTGCACATGGTCACCAGCCACCACTGACTATAACCTCATGACGCAGCAGCGCATTCAAAGGAGACGCGACTTGCATAACAGACAATCAACAACAGAGAATCATTACGTCGCGTTTTTTCTACTGGTTGCCTATCATCTCCAGTACATCGCCGATATTCTGATTGTTAAACCCAACAACGTAAGCCAAAAGCGAATCCTCATTTTCCAAGAAATTGGCTAATGTAAAAAGAGTACAGTAAGTACATTCCGTATTACATTAACATATATAAAATCGGCTTCGAAATTTGATTTATTAATTCTTCGGCTTACTAGCCCTGTTACCAGTTCTAACCTAAATTAACAAACTCTCCGTAAACATTAAGAGCCGCGTGGGAATAGCCGAGCGGTCTAGGCGCTGCAGTCAAGGACTGTGCGGCTGGTCCCGGCGGAGGTTCGAGTGTGTGTTTGTCCTTCGGATAATTTAGGTTAAGTAGTGTGTAAGCTTAGGGACTGATGACCTTAGTAGTTAAGTCCCATAATATTTCACACACATTTGAACATTTGAACATTAAGAGACATTGCGTAGTGTTATCGACCACGTTTTGAATTGAACAGGTACTTATTCGCCGCGAAATCAACGAGAGTGTCAGAAGTGGAAGGAGATATAAATACGGCCTAAAATTCTTACAGTAACAAAAAATAAAATATTAGAGAACAGAAGAGGGGCATTTCATTTATTTGTAAATATGGTCAACCAAGTACCAACAAAGAACTTCATTAGTTTCAGCCAAAAATTGTTACAGGAACCACAGAAAAGAAAAGAAAACCTTCTGGGCTCGGTTTCATAATTACAAACGAGAGAGGGAAAGAGAAAAAGAAAATCTGGCAGGTTCTGTTGCGAAATTGTTGACCATATCTGGAAACTACGGTTCGCAATCGGAAAAATATTCCCTGAATACGGATATTTCGGCCATTTTCCTAATGATCTGGCGAACTGGAATTTAACTGTGCTGCATTGAGACTGCCATCTTGTGATGAGAAGACAAAAGAAAAATAATAGCAGCAGACACACGTGCAACCTTGCAGTTCCTGATAGACATTGCTCTACTTATCATTACGTCAGTGCTTTACCACGGCTTTCACCTACCAAACTAGAGAACCGAATCACACATAAAAGCAGAAGAGGGGCGATAACGAAGAAATGTCAGTGTAATATCATACATGTTCATACTATCGGCTGGCATGTAGACATGGAATGTGAGACCTTAACTTTTCCCGGCGAATTGAATGTCCAAATAACTTACGGGTTTACTGCCGGGTTACGTCGTCGACCACCCGTAAGTTGAAACTTCCTGGCGGATTAAAACTGTATGCCGGACCGAGACTCGAGCTCGGGACCTTTGCCTTTCGCGGGCAAGTGCTCTACCATCTGAGCTAACCAAGCACGTCTCACGCCCCCTCCTCACAACTTTACTTCTGCCAGTATCTCGTCTCCTACCTCCCAAACTTTACAGAAGCCCTCCTGCAAACCTTGCAGAACTAGCACTCCTGAAAGAAAGGATATAGCGGAGACATGGCTTAGTCACAGCCTGGGGGATGTTTCCAGAATGAGATTTCCACTCTGCAGCGGAGTGTGGGCTGATATGAAACACCCTGGCAGATTAAAACTGTGTGCCGGACCGAGACTGGGACTCAGGAGTTTTGCTAGGCTGTGGCTAATCCATGTCTCCACAATATCCTTTCTTCCAGGACTGCTTTTTCAGCAACGTATGAACGAGAGTTGCTGCGAAATTTGGAAGGTAGGAGACGAGGTACTGGCGTAATTAAAGCTGTTAGGAGAGGTCGTGAGTCATGCTTGGGTAGCTCAGTAGGTAGAGCACCTGCCCGCGAAAGGCAAAGGTCTTGATTTCGAGTCTCCGTCCGACATACAGTTTTAATCTGCCAGGAAGTTTCATATCAGCGCACACTCCACTGCAGAGCGAAAACCTCATTCTGAAACTCATAAGTTATTTGAATAGACATGGAATGTTGCAATTCTGTGTGACAGGCATAACGACCAGCAAAGGGTATTAGGGCTGTTCATGTTTAGAGTTGTTATCATACAAGGTATTGCATATAATGGGCGTGGATAGTGTCAATTGTTGGGTGATCTCTGTGAAGGACACGGGTGTGCAACATACCTGTCCGATCGTTGTCAGCCCCAACTGTGTTTGAAACCGTCATCTTTCTGGGTCAGTAGTAGACTAGCTGACCTAATCGTATAGTAAAACGATGTGTTGAGCATTTGAATGTAACATTGAGCCGATGCTGGAACGCGTGATAACATGAGTGCAGGCATAGTCGTCGTCAAGGATCTGGCTGACCACGGCGTACCACAAGAAAGGATAGCCTTGGTGGGAACCACGAGCATAGTATCCCCTTCACTTCAGAGGATGCTATTCGAGAGCAAGCTATGGACTCCCAGCAGTATTCTCGGTCATCCAGAACCATTAATCGGAGATTAGAAGCAACGAACCAAGAAATTACCACCCCATGTGTAATTTGACGTCATCACTAAACAAAAACGGCTGCGTTTGGTGGGGTGTCGTGACCATGAAGCATTGACAGATGATGAATGACGTCACTGTGTGTGCAGTGACGAACCACTTTTCCATTCCACCCTTCATGATCATCGTCGTTGTGTTTGGTGGTCATCTGGAGATAGTTTTCGGGCAAGCACAAAAATGTTACTCCTGACGTCACCGAGTAGGGAGGCATTGGTATGCCTTCAAGTCATGAGTGCTCGTTATTGAGGGAACTCTGGTAGAAAGGCGGTATGGACATCGTGCCTCATCTTGTGTTATCTCACATGTGGTAGTATCGTGACGCCATTTTGCAACATGACAATGCTCGGCCATACATAATCCGTGTCGCTGCTTGTCGTTGAGGTACTATCGTGGCCAGAAAAATCCCCTGATCTGTCCCCGTTAGAATATGTGTGTTGTGTGTGACCAGTTCGGATGTCAATTATCTTGGATACCAAGAATTAAGTACTACACTTCTGGACCAGCTTCTATCAAGAGGAGATCCAACGGGCTTATGATACCTTTCCCAAAGGAATCAGCGCGTGCATCCAGGCCAGAACGATACTATGTCATACAGATCGGTGGGAATTTTACTCAAAATGGTAAATTCTTTGTAAATTTGACCCGCTTTTTCATCATAGCACTAGCATCACTTACTCTCCCATCACGCACACTTTCATTTCATTTCCTACTCAACTACCGGGAGTTTCATTTTTATGTCAGGCAAACACTTGCTTATACCTCTCCAACACAACCGATTCCTTTATTGCCTACACATTTGTTATGATATAGTTTTACACAGAATAGTACTAATAGGACGGATGTTTAATCATGATCGGAGAACGTATCTCACGAGCATCCAAAGTTCGCACAAGCGTCTGGTTATTCAAGTCGGTGAAGATGACTTCACCTGTACTCACAACAGTCCTCCTTCTTTCAAAAAATTTACAGGCTGTTGACAACTGGCCTTTGCTGTGAACTGACGAGAGTTTGAGTGGTTTCTCGTTTGCTGCATCCGACTGGAGCAGAGAAAAGGTGCTCGTTCTCATCCAAGTGCGCAGCGTGATGGCGACGTATGTCGTCTTCGTGACCCTGAGGGTCACCCACTCTACTGGGAGACAGCTCGTGATTACAGGAGGCTGTCTGATCTTACACAGAGCCAAACGCATCGGTGACATCTTCGTTCACCTAGTCGGGGTGAATGCATGTATGTTGCATTCTCACGCCGTGTTGTTTTGTTATCTGTCAGTGACGGCATGCAGCATCGACTGACTTACCGATGCATACATTTCTCGTTAAAACGATCTTCCCAGGAATTGCCGGAAAGTGTGTGACAATTTTCTGCTAGGCCGTATCGTCAGGTGCGAGCCTCCCTGGCGGGATGTGGATCACGTCCTGAAATTCCTTGGCATCGCGGTATTCCGTCCGCAATGCAACTTAATGAGCAGAATCTGTGGCTACACGATTCGTGGCGGAATATCTGAGCCTGAATAGGAGCGGCAGTGTAGCAGTAGCTTTGCGAGTTAGTCAAAGCAAGCACCGAATTTAGTGCTTTGTCCCGGCTGAAAGCACTTTCTACATTAAATTCTTTACGTAGTGAATTTCCACTTTTCCATCCACCACTGAGCCCCAGAAAGATGAATTCAGTGCTATAATTTCAAAATTGTCGCGCAGCAGAGAGTGACCGATGTCGATGTAGTTCTCTGCCAAGTACGATGTGTTGGGTGCTAACAACTGCGTGTGCCTTTGGTGTCCTGTGCATGTGTCATGGACTGTACGGAACGACTGCCTCATTTCTGAAAGGGCACACTCGCTGCCGATCTTTTACCGTGACACTGAACGAATTAGCCACGCAACCACGTTTCTTAAGGAGACGACGCGAACACTAATGTGTGTGATAACTGAATGTTCGGATCTTTAATGGTATGTATGAAATACCGGAATGCACCGGACTATGATAATTCATTTAACGCCAAATTACTTTTCCGTAAGGCTTTGTCCACATCGTCCTTTTTTGCGAGTCTTCTGCTTTTGAATAGTACCTCAAACTTTTTGAATTCATTACTATCGCGTATAGCAAATGTATCTTACGGTCTGTTGCGGTCTGCATCCCATACAGTTTGAAAGTTGCTTCAAACTGAATTAATTTAGGTCATTACTTTTGAATGCATTACGGGAACAGCAGTGATCAATGTCTTGTAAATAATTACTATTGAAAACAGTCTTGATCACGATTTATTTAACAAGGTGACCGGTTTCGACCACTACTGTGGTCATCGTCAGACCTACAAGATGTATATAAAGCACTAATTAGAGGGCTTCATGCATTAACGAAAATACATAGAGTTACACGGCTATAAAGCTATAAAACGTTGAATTACCATTGAGTAGGAACCCCTTTCTGTTGGAGAATCACAACTGGAGAAACCAGTGCACGTCTTACTTTATATAATGGAGGCTCCACCCACTTCTGACTGCATGATGTCATTAATAACCAATGAGATATAAGTCGAATTACAATTTAAAATTTCTTAGTTAAGAGAACATTGTCAAGAATTAGAAATAAATATACACTAAGCTTAGCTTATTAAACAACTATTGTCAATTAAAAAGCGTTAAAAATATTTAAATATGTAGGAAAATGAACTTCGGTTTGGCAGTACATGGGTTGCCCTCTCGTGGCCTGTCAGTGAACCATTTGGAACCACTGGTTGCTATGGTGAAGTTAGACGCCGTTGCAAAGATGAAGGAGCAAGCTTTTTCCACTAAAGTTGTTGTAGAGTCGATAGTTGAACTAGTGGTTGCCATGGTGAGGACAAACGCCGATGCAAAGATGTGGCAGCAGGCTTCTTTCCAACGAAGTTGTTGCGAAGTGGAATGGAAAAGACTGTGGCGTCAGGCGATGTATTATTGAGCAGTAACTTGTCTTTATTGAAACGAAAAGAGTAAGCTACAATAATCTGTAGCTGAAATATATACTACATGCTGCACAAATACGCTACGAAGTAGTTGACCATATATATGAAATATTATCTATGAAGTTAGTATGTAGATTACAATTGCCATTTTTTTTTTATAAGACATTGCTATTCCTCAAGTTACATACCAGTCATATAAGCAAATAAAATTGAAAGAATTTAAAATTATAAAATTATTAAATTATGAGCCATTGTCAATAATAAAATAAAACGATGTGAATTAGCAGTCTAAAAGCATAAAAGCAATAATTGTAAAACAGATAGTCAATCATAAAATAATGTTTGGTAAAATACAATTACAATGTAAAGATAAAATATTTGCTAAAAGTCTTAATAATTTGAAAGACCGTTTTATAAAACAAATACAGAAGAGTAGACATTCTAAAGCAGATCATCGAAAAGCTCAAAGAAATGTTTGTCTTTGAACTGGAGTTGTTCGTTTAAAGCAGATAATGGATTACTTTTGTGAAGTGAAAAAATTTCAATTTCTTCTAAGGTATTTAGCAGTGGTCCTTTTGGCACAGTATGTAATATTTTCAAATTGCTAGGAATGCATACCTCAGAATGATTGTATTCATCAAGATGTTGACCGAATATTGATTTGATATGTGCAGCACCAGTAGTATGTTCTCTGAAACGTGTTAAAAAGTTTCGGCCAGTTTGGCCAATATACTGTTTCTCACAGTCATTACATATTAATTTATAAACACCTGACTTTTGGTATCTATTTGAGTCTCCAATTGTGTGTTTCAGTTTCATTTGTAAGGGGTTATTAGTTTTAAATGCTATTGCCACGCTTGTGTTCTTAAATAATTTATTTATTTTATCTGAGATAGGTCCCATGTATGTCATTTGTGTAAATCTCTTCTTGGAATTTATAACGGCATCATTTTTTTCTTGTAATTTTTTATATAACAGATCAACCTGACGGGAATTGTAATTGTTAGCAACTGCTATCTGTTTTAATGTATCAATTTCCTTTTGGATTGCATCATGTTGGAGAGGTAATTTCAGTATCCTATGTATCATAGTTTTAAAAAATGCCATTTTGTATCTTAATGGATGGCATGATGTAGCATTTATTATTACATTGGTTGATGTGGGTTTTCTATAAATAGAAATATTATGTCTTCCATTCTGTTTTGTAATTGTGAGGTCAAGGAAATTAATACTACGAGGGCCGTTCAGAAAGCAACCTCCGGTTGATTTAAAAAAATACACCAAGTTAAATAAAAATATTTTAATATATACATCTTACAACTACATCTTTGCACTATTTTTCTACATAGTCTCCATAGCGATTGAGGCACTTATCGTATCTCTTCACAAGCTTTGAAATTCCTTCTGCATAAAAATCACCCGCTTGTGCCTGGAGCCAGCCTGTGACCGCATCTTTGAGCTCTTCGTCGTCATCAAACCGCTGTGACCCGAGCCATTTCTTCAAATGCATGAAGAGGTGATAATCACTTGGCGCCAGGTCTGGGCTGTAAGGTGGATGGTTGATAACGTCCCACTTGAAGGACTCAAGAAGGGCCGTTGTTCTGCGAGCAGAGTGAGGACGGGCGTTATCGTGCAAAAAAACGATACCGGAAGTCAGCATACCATGGCGTTTGTTCTGTATAGCCCGTCGTAACTTTTTTATTGTTTCACAGTACACGTCTTGATTAATGGTCGTACCACGTTCCATGAATTCAACCAACAACACCCCTTTGGCATCCCAAAACACCGTTGCCATCAGTTTTCTGGCAGAAAAATCTTGCGAGGCTTTTCTTGGTTTGGTAGGCGAATTTGAATGTGCCCACATCTTTGATTGTTCAGGGTTCACGTACTTAATCCAGGTTTCGTCACCGGTCACGATTCTGTTTAACAATGGTTCTCCTTCGTCCTCATAACGTGACAGAAAGTCTAATGCAGAGGCCATTCTTTGAGTTTTGTGGTGGTCGGTAAGAATTTTGGGCACCCATCGTGCACAGAACTTATGGTAACCCAATCTTGCTGTCACTATCTCGTACAAGAGAGTCTTAGAAATCTGTGGAAAACCAGTAGACAACTCCGACATTGAGAAACGTCGATTTTCACGAACTTTTGCATCAACTGTCTGAACGAGTTCGTCAGTCACCAATGATGGTCTACCACTCCTCTCTTCATCATGAACGTTTTCTCGTCCACTTTTAAATAAACGTACCCATTCACGGACAACTCCTTCACTCATAACTCTTGGTCCGTACACGGCACAAAGCTCACGATGAATAGCTGCTGCAGAATATCCTTTGGCTGTAAAAAACCTCATGACAGCACGCACTTCACATTTGGCGGGGTTTTCTATTGCAGCACACATTTCAAACTGCCACAAAAACTAAACTAGCGCAGGTACGACGTTCACTCGACCACGGCTTCATGCCGACTGACCTGTTGAGTGCGTGAACGCACAGATGGCGTCGCAACTCCCCCCACAACCCGCACTGTGACCAATCGGAGGTTACTTTCTGAACCGCCCTCGTATTTTTACTTTCATGTTCTACTGTAAATACAAGTTTTGGATGTAAATTATTTAAGTTGTTAGCGAAAGCGTCAATTTCTTCCTTAGAGCCATTATATAATAGCAGTGTGTCGTCAACATATCTTTTGTAGTATATAATTTTATTTGTTATTTCAGGATTATTTTTGAAAAATTGGATTTCAACATAGTTGACGAAGATATCTGCTATAGTGCTAGCCAGGGAATTTCCCATTGCAAGTCCATCTTCTTGTATGTATATTTTATTATTAAATGAAAAATAATTAAAATCTAGAGTAATTCTTAACAGTTCGATGAATTCTACTATTTCTTTGGGGCTCATGATTTTGTGATGCGTTAAGTTATCATTAATAATAGAGATAGTCTCTTGAATAGGTATATTCGTGTAAAGATTTGTGATGTCCAACGATGAAAACCTTGCGTTTTTTGGAATATCCATATCATAAATTAACTTAGTTAATTCGAAACTGTTTTTAATGCTATAATTTTCTTCATAAACATAGAAGGATTTTAAGATTTGATTGAGCTTTATGTTTAGGTTATAAGAGGGACAGTTAGTATTGTTAACAATTGGACGAATTGGTAAGTTTTGTTTGTGTAATTTGATTTGCGATCTCAACTTAGGTAAAGTGGGGTTCATAACTTTAAGTGTTATTTTATCTTTAGGTGAAAGTAAAGAGTCATTATCATCAATCAGTTTTTTAATTTTTGTTTGAAATCTTGAAGTAGGGTCTTTATTAACCTCAGTTATTCCATTAGCGTTAAAAAATTGTAAAGTTTTAGAAACATAATCATCTTCGCTAACAATAACTAGAGTATTCCCTTTATCTGCCTTGATTGCAATAGCTTTATTAGTTATTAATTTCTGGTTGATTTGCTTTACAAGTTTTAATTCATTATTATGTTTATTTTTATCTTTTTCATTAGTAATAACATTCTTAGTTTTATGTGCAATGTCACATATGTCAGACCTACTAAATTGTGCATGTTTTGCAGCAATCTTTACATCAGCAATCACACGTTTAATATTTGCATTGCTCAATCGTGGAGCTAAATTATATTTCAGGCCTTTGTTTAAAAGTGTTGTCTCAGCAGGAGTAAAAGAAATTGTGGTTAGATTTGTTACTCTTGGATGCAAGTGATGTATATTTGGTGAAACATCTTGTGAACACATATTTTGGTGACTAACAATGGCTACAATTTTCTTATTATGCTTATTAAGAATAGTTTCTCGCACTGCATTAATTTTTTCATCTGTAAAGTTAAGTAGCTGTGAAAATATTAATGGTGACCACCGACTGCTAATTTTTAAATGTAAATTGTATATTTCAAGATTTAATGCATCTTTTCCTTTATATGCATCTTTAATTTCAGATCTAATCCACAGAATGCTACTCTTCTGTCGTATAAACTTTTCTATATTTGATCTGGTATTAAAACTAATTTTTACATAATTAGGAATCACATTATTCATCAGGCATTGTTTGTTAAAAGATATTTTGGTATTAAGTTTCATAATTTTAGTCCGTAACCCTCTAAACTTCTTGTAATCTCCCAATACCTGACTAGGCAATAATTGCATTACTTTTGAATGCATTACGGGAACAGCAGTGATCAATGTCTTGTAAATAATTACTATTAAAAACAGTCTTGATCACGATTTATTTAACAAGGTGACCGGTTTCGACCACTACTGTGGTCATCTTCAGACCTACAAGATGTATATAAAGCACTAATTAGAGGGCTACATGCATTAACGAAAATACATAGAGTTATACAGCTATAAAGCTATAAAACGTTGAATTACCATTGAGTAGGAACCCCTTTCTGTTGGAGAATCACAACTGGAGAAACCAGTGCACGTCTTACTTTATATAATGGAGGCTCCACCCACTTCTGACTGCGTGATGTCATTATTAACCAATGAGTTATAAGTCGAATTACAATTTAAAATTTCTTAGTTAAAAGAACATTGTCAAGAATTAGAAATAAATATACACTAAACTTAGCTTATTAAACAACTATTGTCAATTAAAAAGCGTTAAAAATATTTAAATATGTGGGAAAATGAACTTCGGTTTGGCAGTACATGGGTTGCCCTCTCGTGGCCTGTCAGTGAACCATTTGGAACCACTGGTTGCTATGGTGAAGTTAGACGCCGTTGCAAAGATGAAGGAGCAAGCTTTTTCCACTGAAGTTGTTGTAGAGTCGATAGTTGAACTAGTGGTTGCCATGGTGAGGACAAACGCCGATGCAAAGATGTGGCAGCAGGCTTCTTTCCAACGAAGTTGTTGCGAAGTGGAATGGAAAAGACTGTGGCGTCAGGCGATGTATTATTGAGGAGCAACTTGTCTTTATTGAAACGAAAAGAGTAAGCTACAATAATCTGTAGCTGAAATATATACTACGTGCTGCACAAATACGCTACGAAGTAGTTGACCATATATATAAATATTATCTATGAAGTTAGTATGTAGATTACAATTGCCATTTCTTTTTTAATAAGGCATTGCTATTCCTCAAGTTACATACCAGTCATATAAGCAAATAAAATTGAAAGAATTTAAAATTATAAAATTATTAAATTATGAGCCATTGTCAATAATAAAATAAAACGATGTGAATTAGCAGTCTAAAAGCATAAAAGCAATAATTCTAAAACAGATAGTCAATCATAAAATAATGTTTGGTAAAATACAATTACAATGTAAAGATAAAATATTTGCTAAAAGTCTTAACAATCTGAAAGACCTTTTTTTTAAAACAAATACAGAAGAGTAGATATTCTAAAGATAGTTCCTACTTACCGCTAGCGGTAAGTAGGAAATCGCTGTTCGAGTCACGGTCCGAGAGAAATTATCATTGTCTTCCTTCAGTTATACAGCTGACGGTTGTTCTTATACGCAACTGCAAATACATTTGATGTACAAAATTTTTAATTTTAGACGATTCCTTCTGACTCGTTTTTTTAAATTCCCCTTAAACATAGACCAGATATTTCTGGCGCATAAGGGCGATATGGCATCCCATTCTTTTTGTTTTGATGTTTATTTTCCTTTATCTACTGCAGTATAAGATGAAATTTGCATTAAAAAGCGCTACTTCAATATTACGTATTTAAATTGTACCAACAACGAAATATAATTGAACATTAAAACCATGCAGATAGTAATGTTGAACCAATTTTACGTCTCGAGATTATTTTTTTATAAATTGTCACGTAACACATATTTAAAAATAAATCTCTGACAGATCAGTGCTACATTTTCTACACAACGAAAATAAGGATAGGATAGACTATCACTGAAATTTCTTTACCTGTTTATGGTAACATACAAAAATTGGGAACAAGATCAAACTAGTATTCACAGGAAGTTCAATAGGAAATGACGCTTTGCAAATATGCCGACACAGTAAATAAAGAATAGGATAGAGCGTCACTGAAATTTCCTTGCCTGTTTATGATAACATACAAAAATTCGAAATAAGATCAAAAATGTATTTACAGGAAGTTCAGTAGCAAATGACGCTTTCCAAGTAGGCCGACACCATAAAAAGAAATGCGGCGCCTACCTGACTTCCAAATACAGCACAAAAGAAAATAAGACATTTGCACCGGTATACGCAACAGTAAAAAAGGAGACTGGCAGCTTGGACGAATTTTACGTCCCCGTGGCATAGTTAAGGCTTTCAGAAGAATAAATCTTTTCACTCTCTGAAGAGCTGTAGTTACTAACTCGAGTCTCCTGTTTCCATCTTCATAAGATTTTCAGTCCACTAGTACTCACTTCTTGTTCATTCTTGACGTTTCGTATAAGTTGCTACCGTCGTCTAACGCTATAGGCACGATTTGATGAACTTTCCTCGTATTCCGAGGAAACTAGATTACCTAAACGTACATGAATTATTTTCGGTTTCCAGACAGTGAATTGTGTATATAGACAAATGACAGTCGAACAAAAAGAGAAAAAGTGTGCCATTCGATGGACAATACATCGCTTCTGTTTACGTTTTACTGTGTTGTGTGCGTAACAGTAACGTCGGTACACCGAGTCCTCTACAGTGTCTATCGTTGACGACACCGGTAGAGAAGTGATAGAGCGAAACCAGATAGTGCTCATAATTTGCTTTCTCGAGAAGCAACTAGGAGGCCACCAAGCTTAATTAGCGTCTGAATCCGACGCGCACTTTCAACAATTTGGGATGGGAGGGAAGAGATGTACCCCAGAGCACCTGGAAAAATACTGGAGACGTTAATTCGATGTGGGTTCCTCTCACAGTCGCCTGAGTTAGGACGTCAGCTACAGAGGCTGATGAAGCATCAACTACAGTCGTCTCCAAATGTTTAAGGATCCGTAACGACACTGTCGTAGAGAGAGAGGTGTATATGTCAAGGTAGTACGATCCCGATTAGGAATCTGCGAACGATGGTCCTCATTGCGTTTAGTATGTGCTTGACCAACGGCAAGAGTGATAGAGAAGCTACATGGCACGCATCTGAGTGACACTTCGTCTATGTCTACCCCTTTGTCGTTTTATCGCTTTTGTAATCCAGGCGCAGTGCTGACTACAATAGCAACCCATTTCGACCTATATCGTGGATGCAGCTTTCGTTTTTATGGAAGGTGGTTGTTATTGTGATTGCCACATAGTTCGTTCTCACATGGCGATTGGTAGAGATACATTTTTACTATCAGCTCTATTCCAGAATGTCGTGGCTTAATGTTTTAGTCTGGGCTTTAATTATCGAGCTGCGTGTAAATGACAAAATGTCGAAATTTCTAGCCGACGGTGACATTCAGGTACTGTGGGTAGCGTCCGGTACATGGGTTGAATGAAATTTTTGCATGGCTGCCGTCCATTTCTCTGGCTCAACAAGAATACACGTTACACCATTCCTTGTCTAGCGTTACCACGTATAGTGTTAGAAGTAGGTCTATGTAACCCAATGCACATGTTCTGTGGGCTACTACTTATACGACTGTTACAGTCTCCAATGTTCCACCTAACCCATGGCAATAGGAAGAAACGCAGGCTTTGCCTGATAAACTGGTACTTGCGACAGGAGACGAACAAGTAACAATGTAACCAACTACCTTCCCGGTCTTAACCCTATCTGATAGTACATGGTCTGCAACGGTAACATCGCCACACTGGACCATTGCTGAGCATGCCTCGTATTATATATTGTCGTTCAGTATGCATGGGGCGAGAATGTATCAAACTTCATATCTGCAAAAGTTGTTTTCCCTACATCTACATCATTGTGTAGATCGTTGTTGCAGCAGGTATTAATATTCACACAACCGGCATATCTCATGTTTTGTTTCTCAAGAAAATTCGTTGATTCGTGGACATGAGTGTGTGTTTGTAAAGTATCAGTGTTATCGAATGGATTTTGATGGTAAAATGAGTTAGACAAAGCAGACAGTAAATGAAATTTAGTAAACGAATGGAGTACATATAGCATTTTATCCACTGAATAAACAAGGCTTGGAAAATTAGAGAGCTAGAACATTAACGACATAGAGTTAAATTCTACCTACTGACATCGAAAGTGTTGTTGTTCTGGTTGTTATAGCCTACAGTGGGAATTAGCTGCAAGCCTCTTCATCTCAGCATTTAGTGCAAAATTTCATCTTTTTAAATGTGACTGCTGTGATCATTCCTAAGTCTCTCTCTAGAATATTTTTCCACATCTACATACATACTTCGCAAGCTATTGTATGCACCATAGGATGACATTTCCTGCTCCACTCACAAACAGAGCAAGGAATGAACGACTCTCTATGTGCCTCTGTTAGCGCCTCATCTTATCTTCGTGGTCCCTACGTCAGTGGCAGTTGAATTGGAGTCAACTTCAAACATGGGTAACTTAAATTTCTTCAATAGTGTTTTGTCTTCCCTAAAGGCATTCTGATTTGATTTTCCGAACCATCTATGTACTACTCGCGTACTGATTGGACGTACCTGTTACAGATCTACTGGCTCGCTTCTGATTTGCTTCGACGTCTTTCTTTAATCCAACCTGGTGGAAATCTCCAATACTCAGCATCACTCAAGAATGGGTCGCGTTAGTTTTCTACAGGCGATCTCCTTTACAGAGGACTTGCACGCAGCAAGAGCCGAAAAATCTGGGAATTACCGCACTGTCTGCTTAACAGCGCATGATTTCAAGTTGCTGCCAAGAATAATTTGGAGAAAAATGCAAAAGGAGACTGAGGATCTGAAATAAAAGGAAGGTTTAAGAGCGTCATTAAAATCCAAGATGGTAGGATACATTGCTATCCTTAGTGAAAGTGAAGAACTACAGAATCTGCAGAGTATAATGAATAGTCTAATAAGTAGGAGAGAATACGGGATGAGGGCAAACAGAAGAAAAACGAAACTAATGAGAAGTAGCAGAAATGAGAACTGAGCTGTGGTGTCAGTGAGTTAGTAAACTGTTTTGTCTGGCGCCACTGGCTCAGCTGTAGTATCGACTATTCTTCTTGCTTCCCCATTGCCAATATCTATGAAGGAGAGTTGGTATATGTGGGTTGTGTACTTAGAAAGTCTTTGCATGGAGATATATATACGGGGTTCGCTGGCCCGAGAGGGAGGCGGTAGCGCCGCCACAAGAGGTGGTCACGAGGTCCGAGACCCTGCGCAGAGCGAGGATACCGGAGTATTTGACCGGGGTCAGCATCGACTACAAGTAGTAGGCCGACATCCCGTCGGTTTGTTGGCAACATTCGTGTCGGACGACCGCTCGTGGCCTGGCTGCCCTCTTCTACCTGGCTGTCATCGGCATTACTCAGTAGCCGCTACGACGCACCGTGGACCCATGGAACTGCTTGCTGTTGAAGGGGAGTAACATTCTGTAATCCAAGTGGTGATTTGTTTCGTTGTCTACCTGCCCACCTTATTATTCTCTGGTTTGTACCCAACCCTCAGAGCTTTACTCAGTCGGCTCTTTGGTCCTAAATGTAGACTGTAGTATTGTACTAAGACACTAGTCGTCGTCTGAAATTTGTCGCACTATAACATGGCCTAACCTTTCTGGTTTGTATTCGATCAATAATCTTCTAATTAATCAGCTCTTTGTCTGTACTAAGGTACAGGTTGTCGTCCAAAGAGGGACCTTGTGGTTGGATTTAGCTGTTAACCGGTTCAATTCTTTGATTGTAATTACATTCTTCAGTCATTAGCTATAATCTGAACAGCATGTTGTACTAAGCTGTTCGTCTCTGTGTGTGAAAGAACGAGTCATAATTGGTGTATTTTTGCTGATCTTATGGTTTCGCCGAGTGGGTTCTCTTCTACTTAGTGTTCACAAGTAATGTTTTAAGAAGTTCCTTCAGAGCGGTCTTAAGACCTGACAATCAATATAACAAAGAAATTATTTACAGCCAACGGTCACCAGGGCTTTAGTCAAAATAAAATTTTAAGAAGGGACTGGTTGGGACCCGGTCGCACCTTGGTTGCCGACTGAAATTAAGAGATTGGTTGCTTTGAAGTAAGCCTTATCATTGTCACAGTGTTTGCTAATCTGTTTAACCTTTAAGCACAGGTGCGCATCCTAAACCAGAAACTTTTGACTTACAGCTTACTAACTAAAAATTTAATCATGTGTTTTTAATAACTGAATCACTCTTGTTATCAGCGGTGCTTACATAGTTTTCATGCGTTGCAGAATGGCATTCCATAAGATAGTGTCCAGCGCGGTAGTAAACACCGAATTCCAACCGATAACGGACGGGCTGCAGGTGCGACCGTCTTGTAATCATTGTCATATTGTTTGCTGTTTTGCTATAATACAGCACTTCCGATTTCTTTTGAAAGATTACATGCTTATTCAACTTTAGATTTAAGGTCAAAAGAATAGTGCAAATTTTTTTCATTTTGTTAAAGAAAAGATTATGGTTAAATGCTTCGATTATCTATAAAACACGGATTATATATTGTTAAATGAACAGGTTGTGTGAAACGAAAGTTATATTGGTGTGTACTCCCTTCGACGTTTTCCTTAATTCCAGTAAATAATACGTATCAAGAACAGTGAGAAACTTAACATCAGAATTTCGGATTACGACGCAGATGACGTTCAGGAATTTTGCTTCCTAGGTAGCAAGATAATATATGTTGGTCGGAGCAAGAATAACTTATACCAGATTAGCAATGGTAACAACGGTATATCCAACCAAGAGAAGTCTGTTACTATGAAACACAGATCCTACTTTTAGGAGAAAATTTCTGAAAATGTACATTTGGATCACAGCATTTTATAAGATTCGAACAGAGACTGAGGGAAAACCGGAACAGAAGAGAATCAAAGTATTGGAAATGCAGTGATACAGAAAACTGTTGAAAAAACGATAGACTGATAAGGTAAGGAATGAGGAGGTTCTCCGCGGACGGACGAGGGAATGAATATTGGGAAAAAACTGACAAGAAGAAAGAAAGAGAGTGTAGGACATCTGCTACGACATATGTGAATATCTTCCATGGTACTAGAGCGATGGAGCTTTAAATCAAGGGAGGAAGAGAGAGATTGGAATATATCTAGGTCAATATTGAGGAATAGGTTGTAGTAAAGAACTGAGGACGTCGGTTGCAAGTGCTAACCTGAGATGGCTTGGTTGAGACAGTTGAGGAATTGATGGTGGGTTCAAATGGCTGAGAGCACTATGTGACTTAACTTCTGAGGTCATCAGTCCCCTAGAACTTAGAACTAATTAAACCTAACTAACCTAAGGACATCACAAACATCCGTGCCTGAGGCAGAATTCGAACCTGCGGCCGTAGTGGTCACGCGGTTCCAGATTGTAGCGCCTAGAACCGCTCGGCCACCCTGGCCGGCTTCATGGTGGGCAGCATCAAACCAGTCAGAAGACTGATGATAAAAACGCTACCACGCTTACTTGCTAGCTCCATTTCAAATCGATTTTCAACATTATTCCTACATATTTAATCGACGTATGTGTGTCTAACAGCGCTCTACCATTTGTGTATTCGAACATTATGGGACAGATTCTCGTATTACTTTTTTCTACTTTCACAACTTGCCATTCATCCCATCAACTAGACATTTTTTCTAAGTGATCTTGTGTTATTCTACTGTCACTAAATGACGACACCTTCTGATACGCCACAGAATCTTCAGAAAACCGCCGAATACCGCGGCGCACCCTGTTCGTCAGGTAAAGAATAAAAGCGCACTATCACACGTCCCTAGGACACTCCTGCCGGTTCGCTTCTCCATGAGGAGCATTCGCCGTCGAGGACACGTCCATCCAGTAGCCAACAGACAATTCCTTGTTGCCTTATAATATGCCTGGCGAACCGATTCCCTATTTTTGCCAACTCCCATCACAAATTTCTTTTTGGCCAATTAGATTCAGTGATTCTTCATTGTTTACCTGATCCACCCACCTAATTTTCCTCGGCAGCACCACATTCCAAAAGAATTTGGTATCTTCTCTGTCTGAACCATTTATCATCGACGTTTGACTTCCATACAAGGCTACATCAGATATCCTCAGGAATGACGCCGGCCGAAGTGGCCGTGCGGTTAAAGGCGCTGCAGTCTGGAACTGCAGGGCCGCTACGGTCGCAGGTTCGAATCCTGCCTCGGGCATGGATGTTTGTGATGTCTTTAGGTTAGTTAGGTTTAACTAGTTCTAAGTTCTAGGGGACTAATGACCTCAGCAGTTTAGTCCCATAGTGCTCAGAGCCATTTGAGCCTCAGGAATGACATCTCAGCACTCAAATTTGTATTCGGTGTCGAGACTTATCTCCATTTGGGAAACGTGTCTCAATTACATCAGCTCTACTTCAGACGTAGCCATTTACTTTGTTGCCCAAGTAAGTAAACTCATTTACTATTCTCTGAGTTTCACTTGATAATCAAAAACAGGACATACACTGAATTAATTTGGTACGTTCGATTACCTCTGTTTTACATTTGTCGATATTTGACTTATAACATGTTTTCAAGACACTATTCATACAGTTAGAGTGATATTCAATGTCCTCTGCTGATTCAGATAACCTCGTCGCAGCCCTTCTCATGTACTGGTAGTAAATCACTCATTACCGTACATTCACGGTCTATCTTCAGATGGAAATCTTGTGTTACAACTCGTCGATAATAACTTGTTAGAAGTTTGGGAAACATTTGTTAAAAACATGGGGTAAAGTGCACTTTCCTGATGAATGCTGCCTTAGCCCTCGCAACTCATACCGAAATCCTAGAACCCCGACGTATGTTTCATATATTTTGGCTACAATTTATTGAAACTTAGTGCATATTATGTTGATTATAGTGTCTACATGTTTGTGATGTTAACACTAAAATTTTTATTGTTGTTGGGGTAGCGTCAGGTTGTAAAAATTGTTGAACGTCCATGAGGTCTTGATATCCCCCCAGTGTAGCTCACTTATGCCGACTGAAAATGAAAAATATAGCAACTAATACCACACATATATACATAAACAGTTTTTCAACCAGATACGTATGGCACTATATGCTGTTTATTCCCGATTTGTGCCTAAAATTCTATTGTAAACTATACGTTTTCCACTAAGTATCCATAGTGATGATTTGGGCAGACTAGAAAAATTATAATTTGATAAATATACGATATCGAAATGTATATTGTAGGTTAATTATGACTATTTCCTCTCAATGTAGCCGCATATATTTTATTTTATTTTTCAGTTGCAATGAGCAATGAGTAAAACAGTCAGAACAGAGGAAATACACATAACGCTCTCGTGGACGATTTGGACCAAGAGTACTATATATTTGTAGGCCCAGATCCTGATGAAGATACAGATCTTGTAGAAATAGAGGAACCATCAGGAAGGGAGAGGAGGAGGAGTAGAAGGAGGCGATTGGTGTTTAACTTCCCGTGTACAACAAGGTAACTAGGGACGGAGCACAAGCTTGGATTAGGGAAGGCAGGTGAAGGAAATCGGCCTCACACATTGAAATGTATCATTCCAGCATTTGCCTCAAGCGATTTAGGGAAATCGCGGAAAACATAACACAGGATGGTTGGACCCGGGTTTAAACCGTCGTCCTCCCCAAATAGAGTCCAGTGTGCTAATCACTGCGACACCTCGCTCGGTAACAAAGTAGAGAAGACGAAAATGATAGTCGTGGTAGTTCTTGCAACTCAAATGTTGCTCCACGTAAGACTGGCTGCAAGTGGGGTTCAACTGTACCATCGAAGAGGGAGAGAACTACAGCCATAAATTTAGCTTCTCACCTCCGAGGATCAAAAAGACACGCAAAGGTCTATTTTTAGTCCAACTGAAGCATGGCAGTTATTATTGACCTGTGAAATGCTGGACATGATTGTCACTTACACGCACAAAGAAATTACTGGCGAATGTTCTTCAATTGGAAACCCTCTGAGATACCACAGTGCTACAAATTTTGTAGAGCTAAGAGCTGTCATTCGTCTCTCCTTTCTCTGGGAACTAAATACGGCTGCTCAAAAAATTTAGAACAACTCTGGTCTCCTAAATTCGGCATTGCCCTCTTTTGCACAATGTCACAAGGGCAATTTGAGTTTTGACTAGTAGCCTGAGATTTGATGACACAGCAACCTGCATGCAAAGAATACATGTGGACTAGTTTTCATCCAGTCGGGATATATCGACTAAGTTTCTTTGATCACTGCAAATCCCTATACAGCCCTTTCGAATTCTATTCAATGGATGAGCAGGTAATGCGTTAGTTCCGGAACAGCCCTTTTAGTATACTTATACCTTGAAAGCGGTACAGATATGGAATTTTGACTTTCATGTTGAATGATTCCCAGATTTAGTATATGCTACCCGCTATTCCAATACTGGCAAGGTAGTAACATAGAAAAATGAAGTTCTCCTACCTTTTCATGGGAGAAATTTATCAGAACCCATTCATGGCACTAATAGAAACCTGAATGTTGACAATTGGTTTTTGTCATTTCCTCTTAATCAGACAACGATTGAAAACTCTGTTTTCACAAAAGTGGCAACTGTAAGAAAAAATATGCCTGAAATGTGACGGCAGTATTCACGGTCTTGAAATTACGGGAAAATACATTTTGCACTTGATGTGAATAAGTCGCTACTGTCATATGTCCTAACAAAGAATACAGTTATAGTCTTGCATTCTACAATGCCCCACTCAAACGATATCGATGAAACAATGGGAAACCCTGAAATTATAATATGGTAAAATAAAACCAAAGGTGGTACTGGAACTTTCGATCAACTGCGCAAAACTTAAAACACTGCACGCGCAACAAGAAGGTGGACTACGAGAGTTTTCCGTGGCATTTTGTATCAAAGTGGGATAAACACCATAGTTCAGTTTAACCTTTTCCATACGGAAGGAAAGAGGCCCCGAAGGAAATTTCTTCATGAGCTGACATGGATATTAGTTGCGCCACGCCTACGGGATGGACTGAATGTATATACACCACGAAAGAATTTGAAGAGAACTCTGGAAGAAATGTCGGCAATAGACATTGAGATTCCAAACACCCTGGAACCTCTAACCAGCAAAGTGAGAAGTTCACTTTTTTCAACAAAAAGAGCGAGTATTAATTTTTGACGTGTGTGCTCACTGACAAAACAGACAGGACTAGTATTAGTTACAGTTTTTAGTTCATTTTATATACATTAGTTTCCCCTTTTCTATGCGTTTTTGCACAAATATATTACAATAAAAATTAATTTTGCAAACAACCTATTCCGAAACATCCTGTACATATCAAATAATGTATCATATTATATTACAGTATATTACTGTATACTTGCTTCATCCTCACTTTACACTCACATCATACTTCAGTAATTATACATTCTGTACAAATACATCTAGCAAAAGGTCTAAAAAACGTGACGGTCGCTTTCAACTGGACAAAGCATGGGATCCGTTGATCTGTGTAATTTCTTTTTAGAGAAAGCATTTTATTCGTAATGACACATCTGACGACATCTGACGTTCGAGCCGATGGTGGACGTATAGTATCAACTATACGCATGCACCGGCGTGACACAGATGGACAGTGTTTGCCAAGGTCACGCACTTCGTTGGAGGACCCTTCTGTGACGGCCACCAATGCACAAGCGCCTCCGCGCCAATTTTCGCCATAAAGCCGACACCGAGAACTATTAGTCTCCATGGCGGATACCTGAAGATGACTGAACGGTTGAGAGCCGAAATACTGTGGCAAGAAGTCAACATGATCCGGCAGCAATCCCGAAAACTCATAGAATATTCAGTATGGCGTGAAAACTACAATAATTAGTTTACACGTGTCCAAATCTGAAAAAGGAAGTGATGCATCCAAAAGGGGAGGAGTAAAAGAAGTGATACTTCACACGTCTAGAAACTATGTGAAGTTATTTCAGTTATAAAATGGAGAAAAATTTACAAAGAACTTGACAAAGAGCAGATGACCTCTCCAGTGGCAGGGGTAAGGCGGCGGGTTGATGTCAGGATGGTTACATTAGAAAACCTAATTATCAGTCATACATTTAAGTGAGAAATTAACCACAAGACCTTTAGTAATGTTCTGCTATGGCAACGTCCAACTGCCTGTGTGCTGAAGTCAGCGAGTGTGGAGGCGCCGATGCAAGCAGGGGCCCAGCAGTATGCTGTGACATCGCTGACTGGGTAGGAATGCTGACATTACAGTCCGGGACAAAGCTTGCAATCTCGAGGAATGGCTGAAGACGGGCCATGCCAGATTACATGGGAAGCCTACACGCAGGAAAGCGCTAAGTCCACAATAGGCCCTGCAGGAGGCCTGCTATTGGCGGTGGCCAAGTCTCGTGGAGACTCTCTGAAGAACCATGTTGCCCTGTCGAACGGAGTAGACGTACGCCACGCTGCCAGACTGTAACCTCTTTGACTGAAAGTGATTGTTACTTACACCGGTTCGGTACCTGCACGTTTCGACGAAGTAAGAAACACAGCTTCCCACCACTTACACCAAAACAAGTCTGCAGCACGTATGTGTCGTAAGCGACCTGCTGATGCCATAGTCGGCATCCTTCTCTGCTGTGTCGTAATCATCACGGTTCCGGCCCCTGGCGCGGCCCGTAGTGTGGAAACTGTCGTTGCTGCGTGTGACGCAACATCGTTTTGGTCGACACTGTACACGCCAGTGCCAATCACCCATAACACTATTGCAGTGCTATTTTACGCAGCAGCGCGAAAATTGTTGGCGGTGCTACACCATTAGTCAGTATGCCGTTTCACCGCCTCTGTGCTAGAAGCATTCACTAATTTTTTTGGGAAGGGTGTCAGACAGCAGTTGCATTCTATACTCAGGGAAGTTCACCCCGAAACTGTTGTTAATGGTCCATGATATCCAGGATTGTGTCACCGGCACACAGTATAATGTCCAGACTATTTCCACACAATCTGCTACATATTCTGTCAGGGACATACCTTAGGACCTTCCTGGTCACCGGATTACCTTACTATGATGCAGATTCAATTACGCTAAAAGCCGCAGCGCCAAAAAATTAGTGCAGAGTAATGAAGTTTCGAGGATACATTTGTCTGGGTAACTTGTTTAAGTGATTAACATTGCAAGATCACAGATTAATTTAAGTGCTGGATAAGCTATTGCTTAGGTGAAATACTAGTACGTTAATACCGAGGTAACCGGAAGAATGTTGAATGCCAGAACAGAAACATGCATTCATTATCTTGCAGAGGTGCCGAATGTCAGTTTTTGCGATGAGGCTCCATGCCTGTGGCCCTCGGTCGGTCAACACACACGCGGGTGGAGCAGGTTGCGCGTGACACTGGAATTATCGTCCGATGATGTCCGGTATCAGCTAGACTGGAGACAGATCTGGTGATCGAGCAGGCGAAGGCAATGTGTCAACACTCTTCAGAGCATGTAGGGTTACAACAGCGGAATGTGAGAGAGCGATATCTCGTTGGAAAACTCCTAGTGGAATTCTGGAGAGAGATCTGGTGATCGAGCATGCAAAGGCAATGTGTAAAAACTCTTCAGAGCATGCTGGGTTACAACAGTGGAATGTGAGAGAGCGTTATCCTGTTGGAAAATTCCTATAGAATTCTGTTGATGAATGGCGGCACAACAGCTCGAATCACCAAATCAACGAACAAATTGGCCAATCACGGTGTGCGGAATAAACACGAGTTCTCCTACTGCCACACGAATTCCCCACCCAGTATAAAACTTCAGGTGTAGGCCCACAGAACAAGGTTTCATCAGAAAACACAATAGCACTCCCATGAGTTCATCAGTGAAGTCGCAAATGGCTGTGGTTTGGTGTCAGTAAATGCAAGCTACAGGGTCTCTGTCTCTGAGTTGTAATTGAAGAACCGATTTGTAATAGGTCGTTGTGTCACGGTGGTGCCACCTGTCGCCCAAAGTGCCGCTGCAGATACCGTACAATGTGACAGTGCTCCCACTCGGTCGTGTCACGTCGTGATCCGGATCCCAGTCTCGTTGTGACCGGACATTTTCGTGATTTCAGCTGGTAGGAATGATATATAAGGGAGTGAGACAGTGTTGTTCCCTATGCCCGATGTCATTCATACTGTACATTGAGCATGCAGTAAAGCAAACAAAAGAAAATTTAGGATCAGGAATTAATATCCATGGAGAAGAAATAAAAACTTTGAAGTCCTCCGATGACATTTAATTCTGTCAGAGACAGCAAAGGACCTGGAAGAGCAGTTGAACGGAATGGACAGTGTCTTTAAAGGAGGATATAAGATGAAGATGAACATCAACAAAAGCAAACCGAGGATAGTGCAATGTAGTGAAATTAAATCGGGTGATGCGGAGGGAATTAGATTAGGAAATAAGAGGCTTAAAGTAGTAAATGAGTTTTGACATTTGGGGAGAAATATACTGATGATGGTAGAAGTAGAGAGGATATGAAATGTAGACTGGCGATTGCAAGGAAAGCGTTTCTGAAGGAGAGAAATTTGTTAACATCGTTTATAGATTTAAGTGTCAGGAAGTCGTTTCTGAAAGTATTTGTATGGAGGTTAGCCATGTATGGAAGCTAAACGTGGACGACAAATAGTTTAGACAAGAAGAGAATAGAAGCTTTCGAAATGTGGTGCTAGAGAAGAATGCTGAAGATTAGATGGGTAGATCACATAACTAATGAATAGGTACTGAATAGAATTGGGGAGCAGAGGAATTTGTGGCACAACTTGACTAGAAGAAGGGTTCGTATGGCAGAACATGTTCTGAGGCATCAAGGGATCATCAATTTAGTTTAGGATGGCAGCGTGAAGGGTAAAAATTGTAGAGGGAGACCAATTGATGAATACACTAAGCGGGTTCAGAAGGATGTAGGGTGCAGTAGGTACAGAGGGATGATGAAGCTTGCACAGGATAGAGTAGCATCGAGATCTGCATCGAACCAGTCTCTGGACTGAAGGCCACAACAAGAACAACGTTAGTGGCAACTCATTCTGCAGTATCTCAGAAGTGACAGCCCGCTTCTCGTAGTCCTTTTACAGGGACTCGTTCGAAATCAACGAGGTGTCGATAATAGCGTCTTTGTCCCCTTAAAGGCATTCTTGACTAACATCAACTCACCACGTCCAATCACAGACATAGCTAACGTTCACGGCCGTTACAACGTTTTTTTTTTCAAGCTAACCAGATATTCTTCCTCATAGCGGCGTTACTAGCGTCATTCTCATTCGACTGGCGCGAAATCTGAATAATTATCATCTTTCAGATGTAGAAACGCTCTTACTATCTTTCCTTTACATCGCACAAATTCTTCATTGTTTTGCAGTTTTTTTCCGTCAGTAGTTCATAGAGACACACGCCAGTGTGGATGAATATTGTCCTGTTGAATAATGGCACACAACAGGTGACATGACCTCTCTGATGTACCATTGACGCCATAATGCCCCTCAGTCACTACCAGGCCTGACCTGAAGCCATAGCCGATGGCTCCCCACACCATGATGCCAAGAGTATTAGTGATGTGCCTCTCGGAAATATACGAGTATTGAGACGTCTCCCAGGTCGTCACCATACTTGCAGTTTAGGGTCATCTGGGGTAGCCCGGAACCGCGATACACCACTGAAGATAGTGCTACTTCATTCATAAGCATTCTGTGCTCTCCCATTCCCATATAGTGCCTTATCGGATCAAGGTATCGTACCACTGCTCTACAAATATGCATACTGCACGCAAGATCTAACGCTGCTCACGTCCCTTGGATGGTAACAACACGAAAGCAGTAAAACGCTCTGGAGACCGCCTTGTGTGTAATAATAATTCCAGGTCTCTTGCACAAATTTCGTAGGGTGCTTGATTTTTTTTTTTTTTTTTTTTTTTTTTTTTTTTTTTTTTTTTTTGTGGGCGGTGTATAATCAGCTTGTTCCACATATGTAACTTCAAGGAATCGAGATGCGCCTAGATTTAACGAAGGCTGAGTGTACAGAGGCAGGTAGTCTCCTCCCTGTTGTTGAGGGAGACCACGTCAAGAGGTGACTCGTGGCTTACTGTAGCTCGGAAGGTAGGTCATCAGAGTGTTTGAGTGTGTGTGTGTGTGTGTGTGTGTGTGTGTGTGTGTGTAGTCAGGGCATTCGTGTGTAAAGCGACCCTCACTATCCCTGCAGGTCCTTTGGAAGCCCCGCCTTTGTTGGCACTGTGTGCACCGTACATAGGCGGCGACTCCATAGGTCTTCGATAATTAGAGGTCTCCGTCCTGTGCGCAGAGCGCTTTCCTAGCAGATCATAACGTACCGGAGAAGGGAACCTGAGACTGGAAACTAGATCTTCCGCTTTGACCGCTGGGCTGGCATTAGTGCGACGTCATTCCACCATCAAAAGTCCTTCCAGGCACCAAAGAAACCACAACATTGTTGTTTTGAGGAGAGTTAATTAGGATGTGAGACATAAAGCTGTTTTGACAGGAGACAACTTCTATGTCGTGACTTTACCCTAACTCTATGCACTTCTTTTTTGATCTTCAAATTACACGCCCTTATGTTCTAATATTTCACAAGCACTGTTAATCATGTTTATGCAGTTTACTCAAAGACGTGATTTGAGACCATGGCTGTTATCTGATAGTTGTTGTAGAAGGTTTATAGCAGGAAGCAGCAGCAAAAAATTTGGAATTTACTTTACGAAACATTACCGTTACCAGTTTCGAACTGATACGATGCATCATGAAACTGCTTTTAAGCTTTCCTTAAATGACGTGTCACCATTCATTACAGCAACAATTCCCGAAACTTTTAGACGCGCGAAGCGTTTTCTACAACAGTCATTGTTTGGTGAACCCCTGACTTTCACTGATTTTTAAGTATACATACAGTAGAAGTGCTCAAAAATCAATTCCACGCAAAAATATTTAATAAATTTAAAATAACTTTACCTTTTGACAGTTAAAACCTAAAGGCACTCCACTTATAGCTTAAAAGTTACACGACGTGTAGATGTAGATGCTATAATAAATACAAGTTTTATTTGTAATTACTCACCACTTCCTTGGAATTCAGTGATAAGTTAGTGCCTGCTCTCCATCGCACAGAACTTTGAACTCAGGCACCACAGAAGTTAAATAAAGCCTCAAATCACTTACAGTACAAAATATGTTTCTGCATTGATTTTTAAATAATCTTACAAAGGGAATGACTTTTTCCACGGATATGTGGATGAATATAGTAACTAAGCAGTCACGGCTATATTCGATACCACTGGGAACTGAACTGAAAACGACTTAATTAAGAAGGTTTGTAACTTTTCTGCAACTGAAATTCGATAAAAATTTCAGGGATTTACTCTCTTTCATTTACCCTTAAAGAGGATTTGAAACTGTTGAACCTTCGAAGGGACTGCGAATCGAGTTCTTATCGTCTTGCGAATGTTGCAGCTCTTCTTATTACCGTACTCGCTAAGAAAACTGGAGAGGGATTTCTTAGATCTCACCATACACGACTAAAAAAAAGAAACACAATTTCACAATTTATAGGAAGCTACAGTCAAAGCACCATCATTCATAACAAATCCAATGAACCCATAACTGCCGGCCGCCGTGGCCATGCGGTTCTGGCGCTGCAGTCCGGAACAGCGGGACTGCTACGGTCGCAAGTTCGAATCCTGCCTCGGGCATGGGTATGTGTGATGTCCTTAGGTTAGTTAGGTTTAAGTCGTTCTAAGTTCTAGGGGACTTATGACCTAAGATGTTGAGTCCCATAGTGCTAAGAGCCATTTGAACCATTTGAACCCATAACTCATAAAGAAGCCTGCTTCGGATATTTACCACAGAAACAGAACAAAACACTCACGAACCAACATGATTATACAGAAGAACGGAGCAAAATAAAACGAAATGCACTTGCGAGTGGGTATGATACAAAGACTGTAGATAAAGTAAACAACAAAACACAAAAACAGGCAGCACGTGAGCATGGAATGTACACACACACATACACACACACAAGGAGAGAGAGAGCGAGAGAGAGAGAGAGAGAATATAACTCATAATACGTCCGCGGACAGTAAGCAAAAATGGCACATAATGACTTACAACGACAAAGTTACACACCGGGAGGGTCGTATACAAAGGCACAAATGTGGCATACAGAACGAAAAACACAATATAGAATAGACTTGAAAGAAATACTGAAAAATACTGCCAGTCTGGAATATACCAACTAACTTGCAGCAGCTGTCAGTGTGTGTATGTTGATAAAATATATAGTAATTTTACAACCGAGTATACAGCACATCACAGAGCACTTAAAAGCAATAGCTCACACTCAAAATTTGCAGATAACCTAACAGCAAAGTATCACCCCTCAACCAATGCAGAAACCGACTGAGAAATCCTTATAATTAGTAACAGCCTATACCAAAAACTAACAGTAGAAGAAAGTGATCACATCGAAAAATGATTAGTTCATGAAAAGAAAGCACAAAGAAATAAAAACGTCTTTACACAATAGATAAACTACATAAATAACGTCTACAGCAGAACTTTTTATGTTTAGCTTTCAAAATGAAATTCCTGTCTCCCCCCATTGTGCACCATTCAGTCCAAACGTAACACTATTATTCAACAAGGCATCTAATTTATAAGAATTTGTACCTTTATTGTTTGTCGTAACATAACTGTGAAACGCAACGACTATGCGGAACACGGGATATATGTGATTGCTTTGTTGCAACGAGAATCATTCGCGCCTAGGATATATGTGACGTGCTTTCCCAGTGTATGTTTGTAACTTACGAAAAGAAATATGCAAAATGTATAGCGTACTAAATAACACTTCAACATTGATTAATAAAATGGAAATTTTTGTGTATGTAATTGTATTTATTTGTGTAAGATGTCATCAGTCGAAAATGGTACACTAAATATGTGGAGTATGTGTTATGTGAAAGATGGAGTGCTTTCGTACTGTACGGAAGTTACTGTGGGAAGTGTAAAAGTAGCTTGGGTGGCTGGTGTACAACTTGTAGTGCGAGCAGGAATGAGAGGACAGTGTCTGTAGGCTGCACCGACAGAGGCCTTACCTAGATATTATTGCACAATAGCCTGATGAATTATTACAGCTTTCGTACGACTTCTTGGGCTATATTATGGACGTTGAAACGACGCCAAGAAGAATTAATTATTCCATACTTAAATAAATTTGTACCCTGTATCATGGGTAGTGTAGTCACTATCCGCCACACCTAACGACTACAGACAACAGGTTGCGAAATATATTACTAGATTTGTAAAAGCGTGAACCATTAATTTAGAATTATTCCATTAAACATAAAACTTGGCATAACCTGATATTTTATTCGTAATGATTCACCTAAATACGGTCTTTACCTGGTCTTGGATTATTCCAAGTAATAGGTGTAATAAAAACGTATGAAGTGTTTTATTCGGTATCTACAAGCACTAATTTTCATCTCTGAATTAATGTGTGAAAATAATTGTTGTGGATTAACATTTAAACCGCAGGTAAAATTACTGTATTCACCTAAATACGGTCTTTACCTGGTGTTGGATTATTCCAAGTAATAGGTGTAATAAAAACATATGAAGTGTTTTATTCGGTACCTACAAGCACTAATTTTCATCTTTGATTTAGTGTCAGATAATAACCGCTCTCGATGAACATTTAAACTGCAGATAAAATTACTGTATGGTTAACGTGAAGGAAAAGCTGAAGTGAAATTTTGTTTACGTGGCCAAGTAAATGTTTTTAGACACATTTAACGATTTTAATATTCTTACTGTCTTTATGATAATAAGTAAAGTGAAAGTGAGTAAATAAATTTTGCTAAAAAGATGGACTTTCGTGCATAAATACTGAGGTTTTGCAACTAAAGGTTTTAGTAAATTTCTTTCAGTTATAAAAGAAATTCGGTGACTCACAAAGAGTTGTAAAAAGAAAATTGCTAATGGGACTCAGTATCACTGAAGTAAGGCTTCATACAAATACTATATGACAATGTAGAGTGATAACACCCTACCTTTGACTTTTGACAGTTCTATTATTAAGATTACGGTGTAAAGAAAGTTCTTTAATAAATTGAAATGCGTGTATTATGCTACTAGATTATTTAAGTATTTAATTTATTGGTCATGCAAAGGCAAACACAGAAGTCCCCTATGTCCAAATTTTTTTGCGCTTAATGATAATTAAAAAGTCGTGGTCCTTCTAGATAAAAATTATATATGTATGTGGGTGTAGTAGTTGAAATGTTCCTGTGTATTTCTCGGAATCATATCATGAAATGTTACATTTACATGTGAAGCTTTGATGGGTAACAGCAGTAAAGTGGAAAAAATGTTCTTCTCCTGCTTTTCTGAAATTCAACCATTTTTGCCTAGATAGCCTGGCATCTGTATATCCATTAGACATATTGCTTAATGAACTTGCTAAAGAAAGGTGCTAGATTCATTAGTTTCCCATTTTACTGCATTTCTTTCTAACAGCTAGAAAAATCTTAGGGAAAGGAACTGATAGGCTGGTTTCCATACACGTTAGTCATAAATCGCGGTTAAATCCCGCAAAAGTGATAACATTATACAACAGTTGAGGAAAGTAGGCACGTTTATGATGTTTATTCCACATTCACAATTTCCTACACAACAGTGTTATACCTGGCTTTTACTGTGATTATTTTTTCTTTTGGGATATAGAGTTATTCGTGGTGCCTGGTGACAGGACCTTTTACAATACTAAAGAGTCCATAAGTAGCTTAATTACATAGTCCGAGAAGCCGTTAGTGAGAGCCGCGACCGATGTTTCGTCGAAGTTTATCAGGTCTTCGGTTTCTAAAGTATGCTAACTGAATCCCCATTGGCCAACTAAACATAACTGGTATATAAGACAAAGTCTCTGAGACTCATTGTGACATCACCCGGAAAATATGTAAGTGTCAGCAAAAGTTAAACTATATGCGACCACTTGCCACACAGAACTCATCTTACCTACGTCCGACACGTCTAGAGTCCCCACTGAGAGGCTACATCATGTGTCCTCTGCAGAGCTTCTTCCTAAACTAATTCACGAATCCTTCCCGGCTCCCCAGAACAAATCACATCACTTGAACGCCAACCCACCCACCGTCATGGAAACATGCGTTCTCCCAGCATTACTGTACAGTGTTACTTGATATCTGATAAATCGACCATCATTTGCTTATTAAGAACTGTAAAAATTATACACATATTTTAGTTGACAACTCATTATCTTACGATTCTATTGATACCAAACACTGCACACTGATTATGAAAAGATGAACCGTGGACCTTGCTGTCGATGGGGTGCCTTGCGCCCCTCAGCTACAGAAATAGCCGTACCATAAACAGATGCTACCAGGCATTCGCGTTGAGAGACGAGACAAACGTGTGGTTCCTGAAGAGAGGCCTTTTCAGTAGTCGCTGGGAAACAGTCTGGATTATTGACTGATCTGGCCTTGTGACATCCAAAACGGCATTGCTGTGGTGGTACTGAGAATGGCTGAAAGCAAGGGGACACTACAGACGTAAATTTTCCCGAGGGAATGCGTCCTTACTGCATGAGCAATTGAAGATGGCTTCCTCATGGGTAAAATATTCCAGTGGGAAAACAGCCCCCCATACAGATTTCCGAGCAGGGACTACTCAGGACGATGTCGTCGTCAGGAGAAACAAAACGCATTCGACGGATCGGTGCTTGGAATGTTGGATCCCTCAATCAGATACGTAGGTTCGGAAATTTAAAAAGGAAAGTGGGTAGCCAGAAGTTATGTGCAGTGGGCATCAGGGACGTTCGGTGTAAGGAGGAACAGGGTTATAAATACAAAATCAAATAAGGGTAATGCAGGATTTGGTTTAATAATAAATAAGAGAGTAGGACTACGGGTAAGCTATTATGAATGCATTATCTTAGCCTAGATAGACACGAAGCCAAGTCCAACTACAACAGTACAGGTCTGTATGTCAACCTACTCCACAGATGATGAAGAGATTGAAGGAACGATTGATGAGACAAAAGAAATTATTCAGATAGTTAAAGGAGACGAAAATTTAATTGTGATGGGAGACTGGAATTCTATAGTAGGAAAAGGAAGAGAAGGAAAGATAGTAGGTCAATATGTACAGAGGAAAAATTCAAAGAGAATGCCGCCTGAAAGAGTTTTTCGCAGAGCATAACCTAATAATCGCTTACACTTGGCTTAAGAATCATAAAAGAAGACTGTATATGCAGAGGAGACCTGGAGACACTGGAAGGCTTTAGATTGATTATATAATGGTTAGACAAGGATTCAGAAGCCAGATGTTAAATTGGAAGACATTTCCAGGGGCAGATGTGGATCCAGACCACAATTTATTGGTTATGAACTGTGCATTAAAACTGAAGAATTTGCAAATAGGTAGGAATTTAAAAAGATGCTACCTGGATAGTTTAAAGAAGCAGTGGTTATTGAGAGTATGAGAGAGCACATTAAGCAACAGTTAATTAGAACAGGGGAACGGAATACAGTAGAAAAATAGCGTTAAGAGATGAAATAGTGAAGCCAGCAGAGGATCAAATAGGTAAGAAGACAATGCCTAGTATAGATCCTGGGATGAAATAAGAGATATTGACTTTAACTGATGAAGGGCGAAAATATAAAACTGCAGCAAATGTAGCAGTCAAAATGGAATGCAAACGTCTAAAAAGTGACAAACAGCAAGTGCAAAATGGCTGAGCAGGAATGGCTAGAGGACAAATGTAAAGATTTAGAAGCATGTTTCACCAGGGGAAAGGTACATATCGTATACAGAAAAATTAAAGAGTCTGTCGGGGAAAAGAGAAGTAGTAACACGAATATGAAGAACTTACTCGAGAAACCAATCCTAAGCAATGAAGGGACAGCTGAATGGTGAAAGGAGTATGTAGGGGATCCGTAGATGAACTTGAAGACCATACTATAGAAAGGGGAGTGGATGTAGAAGATGTGATGTATGTAATACAGCGAGAAGAACTTGACAGAGATATGAAAGATCCAGATCAAAACAAGGCCTCAGATTCAGACGATATTCCGTCAGATTTACTGATAGCCATGGGATAGCAGACCATGACCAAACTGAATATAGATTTAAGCGTTAGGAAGTCTTTTCCGAAGGTATTTGTCTGGAGTGGAGCCATGTGTGGAAATGAAGTAATGACGATTAACAGTTTAGAGAATAAGAGACTAGAAGTTTTTGAAATATGGTGCTACAGAAGAACGTTAAAAGAAGAATGATAAAATTAGATGAGTGGGCCTCAAAACTAATGAGGAGGTACTGAATAGAAGTGGGAAGACAAGAAGTTTGGAGCAGAAATTGACCAAAAGAATGGATCGGTTGATAGGACACATACTGAGACATCAAGGGATTACTCGCCGAGTTCGTAGGGAAGTATGGGGGACGGGGAAGTGAAAATTGTAGAGGGAAACAAAGAGATGAATACTGAAAGCGTATTCAGAAGGACGTAAGTTGCAGTAGATACCAGGAGATGAAGAAGCTCGCAGCAGGTTGAGTGGCATAGAGAGCTGCATCAAACCAGTCTTCGGACTGAAGATGACAACAACAACAGATACATTCCCTGTCAACTAAGTAGCGCATTCATGCTTGTAGCAAAGGAAAATCATATACCACGTAGAATAAAGAAATGATCTTGGAACGCTCCACTGGAAAATGACCTCTCACTCGATCTACTAATAACACCACAACTTCTGTATACTGCCATTTTGAAAATAGAAATGTATTTGACGCTGGTAAAACAAATTGTCTGTTTGTATTAATTATCAGTCTTCACAAATACACTATGATAATGTATGTTACTATTTTAGACTCGTCCTGCCGCATTCACTTATTGCATTACTGTAGAGGATTCGATATTCTGACACACTCAATTATTAAAAATTTAAAAACTGTAATAGATCTTGAATAAAATAGGTATAAGAGCGAGTCGTTGACGAAAGACAGCTGTAGTGGTGGGGTATCATCCCATACCTAGTTTATTAAGGTATATGACGTTTATCAATATTATTAATTTTCATTGAGTAGTGTAAGAATTTGAAGTTGCTTTTTTCGGTACACCCAAAATTAATATTCCAATTTTACATCACAGTCGTGTGATTGCGCTGGCATGTTTATATATGTGCTACGATGAACCGTCGATTTATTACAGAATTAAGAATGTGTGAATTTCACCATGTTCCAATGAGTGGCAAACACTACAACCACAAACATTTCCTTCATTGCCTATTTCACGTTGTCAGCCAGAAACCCACCCCACCCCCAGCCTCCATGGGAAAGCCATAGTTTACTCTGCTGCTAGCTGTTCTTTTCTCGACGAACTTGTTGCCATTCTTGATGCCCCACCTCCTCTTAATTTCGTCGCTGTAAGCACCAGTCGACCTTATCCCAGCTACACATTAGCTTTCACATCTTAACATTAGTGTGGGTGAACTCTTGCCAGAATGTTAGTTATCTTTCATGCCTTCACTTGATGTGGCATTTAGGTAGTTAACTAGGTACATTGAGTATCACCAACGACGACTTACACAAAACGAAACGTGTCCTACACTTGTGTCAGACAAAAGGTTGTCTGACAAGTTAATGACTTGTAATGATGCTGAAGTAGCATGAGCATCTTAGGAAATGATATGGACTTAACGTAACATACATAAACACATATTAAACATAAACTAAATCACACAAACCTGCTGTATCAATTAAATTCCATGATAAACAAGGAACATAGCAACGATTAATATTTCTTTTGAGGCTTTCATGCCATGGTCTCATTGTAACTGCAAGGTTTTGCTTCTGTTTTAAGATAGTTTCACTCATTCGACTTCAATTTATTATACACTTAAGCACTTTACCATTTTATCTCACTGCACATTCACTCTTTTACACTTCACTATAAGAATGTTAAGCCACCAGTGTTCGTGCTGCACAAGCCGACCTTGATCTCCTTGGCTCCTCGTACAGGTACCTGCATTGGTACCTTATAGTTACTGCTTTGTAGACACACTCCTAAACAGCAGTCCACTATTGGCCTTTCCTGATATTGGTTGTACCTTATATACCTCTGTTTAAATAGAGTAGCTCAATGTAGTCAGAGGCTCGAGCCGCACAAATCTGCTTTGATGCGCTGCAGCTAACTCGCTGCAAATAATAACCTGTGTGTGTGATCCTGCAGTCAAATACTCTATGGTATGGCTAGCACTGTGATTTAATAAAATGCACAGAAATATAAAATAAAAGTTAAACGAATGATCTAATATCAAGAGTCCTGTTCTAACTTTTGTATTTGATATAGACAACAGAGAATTATGTTGAAGAAAGTTTATTCAGATATTGGCATCTCATATAAATGGAAAGTGGTCATACAATTTTCAGTTAAAATACAGACAGAAAAAAAACCTCTCAAATGCAATATAGTTATGGTGAGAGCATTACCAGAATGGTAGTAAAATCTCCAAACTAATTTGTAATTAAAGATATGTAAAATTATGTCCATCACAGTACATGAAGTATTCACCAACTCAAAACATATCAGACTTCAAACTGATGGTTTACAAATTGTCAGACACGATGCAAAGAATTTTAACTCATACTCTCTTTATCCTCAATTCCATAATACAAGTGAACAAAGTAAGCGTCCTACACTGGAGCACATTCAGACCTCTGGTTATATGAAGTCCCATCAGAAATTGAAGTATGGTAGAGGCCATTTACATCTCAGAATGAGTCACCAATACAAATGTATCACACATATCACTGCAAGCAGATCTGCCTTCTTCAAGAACTCGACATGTAGTGCCAAGAATCCCTCCTGGGGCTCTTCACTTGAAAAGTAGCAGTCTCCACTTGACTCCACAGTGTCCCATTTCCATTGGCTGAAAGACATTCCCATCAAAAATCCATCGTTCTTAAACTCTAGAGACATGATCTGACTCGACATGACCACTTGCCAGACCAAACTAATGTGTTACAAGAACATTTAAATAAAGAAAAAATGTTAACATTCAGTCACCCTCAAACTATTCACAATAATTGTAAATAAGGGTTTGTCCACAAATAAATGTCAGGATTCTTGTGCAAGTATATACATGACAAATGGCAGCAAACCATTATCAAATATTTTTAAAATGTTGTTTAAGCCTGTTGTCAGAGGTGTCTTTTGACAGTCTTTTTAAAAGGTGATGTTACCTAACGCATGAAAATAATACAGTATATATATTGTGCATTGCTGTCAACTTAGTTATCATATGTTGAAATTGCTCGAAGTGTTTATAAAAGTGGTTAGTTCAGAGGTTCGTTGGGAAATTTTCTGTTCACAGTAAATATTACCTTATGTGGTTTTAAAGATACAAAAATATAAGTGTGTCATTGGACGTGACTCATTTGTCTGCGATTGCCGATTTATTCAGATTTGTATTTATATTTGATTGTAAATAGTTATATACTTTCAAAGATCTGTAAGAAGCATATTTCAGCTTCTTTGACACTCCACCAATTTTGATGCATCTACTGCTTAAAGGCCATGCAAGCTACAGCTGTCCTAAGTCACAGCTCTGGGATTTACCAATTTCCAGGGACACTGCTCGCCCTTATATCTGGACTTGCCCATACTGGTCGCCTAGCTGGACGTGTTGCAGCGCACTCTGAGCCCTGGAGCTGCTACTGTTCAGCTGTACCGTGATTTCTTCTTACCTCTTACCAATACTGGGTGCCTAATTAACTCACCAATACAATTGTAACGTTACATACTACATCACAAAAGCGACGTTTTGCTGTCACCATCAGAGATGAAGAGTAAAAGTTTGTAAACACTTCAAACATTCCTTCCATACTACCACTGTAAACCACCAATTTCGTGTTAGAAGAATTCATCAGACAAACAAGCAGTAACTATTAACCATTAATACGAATCACCATAGCTTCATAACTATTAAATAAAGACTCTCTGCAGATTTCTCCACACTGGCTGATCTACGTGTGTGTTCGTTACATACACTTAAAATCTTCTATCTCTAAATATATTTTGAGCATATTTATGATTAATCCAGGATCAACTTACAGACATTTGTATATATACTATTATAAGATATGCATGATAAATCCAAGCTGCTCCAATAAATTTTCTCTTAAAATTACGTAAACTCTACACAGAACCCCGAATTCAGTTATGTAGCCAATTAACACATATCACATTGTGGCAATTTCCACAATACAGGTACCCACCGTTATTCACTTCTTCTTGCTCCAGTTTCGTGTGACTCTTTATTCTTCTTTACATCTTACCATAAGAACAGTTTTTCACTTACTACTATCATCAATATCACTCCGAAATTTTTACAATCTAATACATGAAACACACTTATATATGTACACTCAAATCTACATAAAAATCACAATTTCTTGTTTCATAGGTCGAAAATGTGCCAAGTTTGCCACTCATAACATTTCTACCTTGTATGTGACTATTTTTTGATCTTCATTCTCCTCTGTCATTTTTGTTCTTCTTTTATCAATGCCTATTTTCCCATACACCAATCAACTTGTACCTTTACATACACAAATTTTAAATATTGCTGGGACAGTAGATTTTATGTTTAGCAGCTAACTCTCTTTCTTCACCAATATCTATTTTTATATTTGTAGGCTGTACATTATTCATTTCCTCCCTTTCATACGTTTTTCTCTCAACTACAATATCCGTTGCATTATCGTCTTCCCACATAGAACACGTATTAATTACACATAATCCCTTCATGCTAGAATGTCGCTTTTCAAGCTACCCGAACCCTTTTTCTGTACACTTCCGCCATAGGTAAACAATAAAATCTTTCTGCACTTTAGAACAATTCAGTTCCCCATGATTATGGTCATCTTCTTTTAAGGAACACTCAGAATTTTCACCTCTGTAAAGAGACATCGTTTAACCCCCTCTTAGGAAATAAATTTACGATTTCTGTATTTACCACTTGGATACACCTTTAATGTAACAATTATTGCCTTATACAACCTGTGCTTTTATTAATGAAATATTATATATAGTTTTATCTTTTTGGAAATAACTTCTGTCATATCGATACTGGGCACATCTCTTCGTAATATGAAAGATCGATATTTTTCAATATCTCCGAATAAAGTCTTCACGTATTGCTGCAATTGTTGGTTCACCTTTGTAGAAAGCTATGGCGAGTTGTTGGTAGTTGTGTAGTGGTGTAGCTGGGGACTCTGGAACCTGGTGTCGTACTGTTACAATGAATGAGATGCATGCAGTCAAGACAAGCTGTTTAAATATCGGTTTTTGTAAACGATTTCTTGGAATTGTGCAAAGCGTTTTGAGTGATGTCAGGTACATCTACATCTACATTTACATGGTTACTCTGCAATTCACACTTAAGTGCCTGGCAGAGTGTTCATCGAACCATTTTCATACTACTTCTCTACCATGCCACTCTCGAATGGCGCATGGGGAAAAGGAACACCTAAATCTTGCCGTCCGAGCTCTGATATCTCTTATTTTATTATTATGATCATTTCTCCATACGTAGGTGGTGTCAACAAAATATTTTCGCATTCGGAAGTAAAAGAATCGACAAACATCTAAGATCCTACTTCATTATTACATTTCACGTTTCATATATGAACCTGCCACCTGTCTCTCTTCTGGTAGGAAGTGAGAACTAGACAACCATCCAAAAACCATTCTACGTTTATAAGGCTTAAGTTGAGAAACGTTTATGGCTTTTAAAAGTCATCTCTCGTTTTCTATTATTTCATAAAAGGTTGTATAAATGACTAACATTGCAAACTTTTTATTGGTTGTTTGAAGCCCATAGGGATAGGATGCTGCTCCACAATATGTAAACATCTCACATTTGAAATTCTAGTAAATAACAAAGATCGTATTCACTGAAAATAAAGGACTTTGTGATATTGTAGTGAATCTGTTGGAACAACTGCCAATGTCGATGATCAAGAGTTAAAACCTCAATTAAAATAAACTTAGGTTTTGATAGCGTAATTCAATAAATTATTAGGATTTGTGATAACTGCAGTGATTGTAATTTATTGCACCAGATAAGGAAAAACATTGCTTTATACATTTCTGCTAACGTCCAACACCTCACCTGTAGCTAAAATTGCACAAAGTTGTTGGGTGCTGTCTCTGTGGTATAAATAACATACAATAACGTGCACAGTTCACAGTATTGTTGAATTGATTACATGCTTGTTATTATGATTAAAAGCTATATATCTTTGACTGTATGAACAAGTGATGTGTTACTACAAAAATGTCGACTGCTTTACACAATGAAAATTTACATAGCAAAATATTTCTAAATCAGAAATCAATGGAATATATTTTGTAAACAATTAGTGCAGAAAAAAGTTCATTTACCTTTTAATTACACTGCAGTTATTCCTGATAACATTCTCCATGACTGTTTGACTCAATATTCAGAAGTATATATCAGTAAAAGATTTAGAAGTGTCATAAGTAGTTTTTAATCAGATTTTAGTTCTCATAATATGTGCTGAAAAGTGGCTTTACGTGGAATAGTCATAATTCAGTAGCATGATATTCAGTATAATAATATTAGCAGACAGATGATACATTGGATTTAGAAAAACACCTCAGTTTATGGTAAATAATTGCAATCAGTGTATTTTGTTCTGTACTAAAGATATGGGATCAGATTTTGTATTAGTCTGTACCATTGTCCACTTCCATTACAACGTGGCCGCCTGCATTCTCAGTTACATCACTCAAAAATTCATCTTCAACAATACAGACCGAAGAGGGATATGCTAAGCCCTTAGTCTAGTGATGGTCAGTGGAGTCACATGTAAGAGCAGGACTTCTGGTAAGATGTGTGATGCGTAAATACTAAGGAATGAAAAGATACGTTTGAAGTACTCGAAGGCTATAGATATTTGAATATTGGATTAGGTAGAACCGGAACTGACATATTTATAAAGGGAAGTCACAGGAGTTGGAAAAGAACATGTACATGGAATGTAACCACGAAGAAGCCATGTGTAACAGAAGAAATATTTCAGTTGATCGAAGAAAGTAAAAATAATGTTGACGGAAATTCTGGAATGTAGATAAGCAGGTTGCTTAGGAATAAAATAAATAGCAAATACACGAAAGCTAAAGCAAAATGGCTGCATGAAAAATGTGAAGAAATCGAGAAAGAAACGATTGTCGATAGACTGACAAGGCATACAGAGAAATTACAAGAATATTCGGTGAAATTCAAAGTAATAGCGGTAACATTAAGACGGCAATGGACATTTCACAGGTAAAAGTAGAGGAAAGGTGGAAAGAGAACATTGATGGCCTCTATAAGGGTGAGAACTTTTCTGCTGATACGAGAGAAGAAGAAACAGGAGTCGATAGGGAAGAGATTGTATCCTAAATTAGAATATGAATTTATAAGAGGTTTGGAAAACTGAAGATGAAATAAGGCAGAAGGGTTAGACAACATTTCACCGAAATGGTTAAAATCGTTGGGGGAAACGGCAAGTGAGCGACTGCTCACAATTCCGAAGATACCAGTAGCAAATAATTGCCAGAACTATCACACAATCAAGTTAACTTTCTGATGCAGCGAAGTTGGTGGTAAGAGATTTATAAAGAAGAATCGTTCTGCTTGATGAAGAAGGCAACACTAAATAAAATTCAAGACACACTTCTAGGATTTGTCGACCTGGAAAAAACATTCCGCAGTGTAAAATGGAGCAAAGTGTTCGCAATACTGAGATATATAGGAATAAACTATTGGAATAGATGAGCAAAATACAGTATGTGCAGGAACAGAGAGGGAACAGCAAGACCATGAATGAAGCGTTCGATTAAAAACGGGGTAAGATAGGGATGCAGTCTTTCGCCCCTAATGTAGGAGCTATACATCGAAGAAGCAATGACGCCAATAAGAGAAAGGATCGAGAATGTGATTAAAGTTTGGGGTAACAGGGTATAATAGTCACTAGTGACTCTACTGTCGTTAGTCAAGTTTACGAAGAATTGCAAGATTGGTCGAAAGAAGTGTACTGCCTAAAGAATAACGAATGTGGATTGGAAGCAGCCGAAGAAAGTGGAAAATAGCGTGAAACTTAACATCAAAATTGATCACAGCAAAATAGACGAGGCTAAGGATTTCTTCCATCCACGCAGCAAAATAACTTATGACGGACGAAGCAAGCAGGACGTAAAAAGCAGACTAGCACTGGCGAAAAGGGCGTTAATGAGCAATCAAATACCAAACTTAGGGCTACATCGAGAAAGAAATTTCTGAGAATGTACGTCTGCAGCACACATTGTATGCTAGTGCAACATGAACTGAGGGAATACCAGAGTCGAAGCGAACCGAAGGGTCTGACATATGGTGCTACAGAAAAATGCTGGAAATAGAGTTGCCTGAAAAGATAAGGAACGAAGACGATCCTAGAATACTCAAAGAGGGAAGGAATATATGGAAAGCACTGACACGAAGAAGGGCCAGGATGTGCGCCGCATATGTCAGAATCGTTAAATTATTTAAGAAAGATCCTTATTTTTCAAGAAATTTCACGCGAATATGAATAAAATAGATGTAGCATACAGTGTTAATAATCTATGTAAAGTGTAATATTTGCCTAAGAATAAACATAGGAAATGCAGTTAGCGCTCCTGGTTTGTTGCATGTTTTACCTTTAGTATATATGTTTTTACACAACGATGAGTCGTCTGCTTTCATTGCTTTATCTTATGTGGCGTGATGTTGAGATTGCCACTGCAATAGCTGCTTTTGTTCTGATGAACGTAGGTTTGACTTCTGACTGAAATAATAATAATTGCAAGGATTTAGGAAACTTTCTTTAAGTCAATTCCTGTCCTTCAATACCTGAACATAAGGGGCTCGTGAAAGGTTCAAAATCATAAAATGTTTAATTTTTACCTTCTTGCATTTTAAAAATCGACTGTATTTCCCCTTTCAATTGATGTATAATTTATTCAGTTCAGAAGAACATAACTATTCTTAAAATATTTTTTTAATATGTTCTGCATGGGTGTGATCCATTGTAGCGCTGTTAAACTGCTGTAAAATGTAGTAATGATAAAGTTGCATGCTCATCATGTACATTTTAATGGTGTGAGGGAAAATAAGTGTTACAAAATAAGAGTTGTGGCTAATCTGTGATAGTTGGACGTATATCACTCACTCGATTGTCGTGTGTTTCATGTTTATTTATTCTTTTGTAATATTGAAAGTATTCGTAGTGAATTCAATTCATTGATGTCTCTGTTTATTATAGGATAATCATGGGTAAGACTTTTAACGAAAGGCGAAATGTTGGAAAGCCAAAGGTAGGTGTTATCAATGCAAACAATAATGATGATAACGAAGTGTGTGAGCCTATCCTTGCTGGTACACCTCCCTTTTGCAATGAAGGTGAGAATGAAAGGACTTTTCAGAGGAAGCTTGCTTCAATTAGTGATAAGTATGAACGTATTATGGGCGAATGGGCTGTAAATGAAATATTTGTTACGTCAGTTCTGAATGGAATTTTTGCAAACTGTGTAAATTGTGTGATATGTAAATTGCCTTGGTGATGGTGCTTCTACAAGATTCAGATATATTCAGTAATTTAAGCCCCATGGTGATGATGTTGTAGAGCAGACATTTGAGTGTTTTGGACACACACAGATATGAATGGACTGAAGACTTCGGCGTCTGAAAGCTTTGAACTAAAAAGGAAAGCTCAGTGATTGTAAATGGTTGCATAGAAAGGGGTTAACTGACAATGTAATTGACGAAATACAGTACTATCATGGAATGGCTATTAGAAAAAACACGCAGTGTCGATGGAATGAAGAATGCTGTTTGGGCTCTTGCTTTTCATACTTTTTCAGCCGACGGAGGCCCCCAACGTTACTGTGTCCCAAAAGGAGAAAATAGTTGATGTACATACAACCAGGGATTGCTAAATGATGTACACACATAAACGTAGTCTCGCTGACGCGGTGATGGGGGTCATTTTCAGAGACTTAGCAACATCAGGGCTTCATGGAAAAACTCAAAACTCCAAAGAAAGTGTGAATATTGTTATATGGTCAAGAATCCCAAAGGCTGTGTGTATTGGAATAGAGACACTTCACTTTCATGTGTACGATACTGTTGCTACTTTCTATGATAGTGACCTTGCAAGGAGCATAATACTTCGAAATATGGAAGAGGAAGACAGGTTTCAACATGGTGCGAATGATGCTTGCTTTAGACAAGGGAGGTCTTCAGGCTGCCGAGAGGGTTGTAAACAGTCTAGAAATACAGTCTAGTGTACACAGGAGGAACACAAAGACGAATCTGTAGGAGGAATTTGCAGAAGATGAAGTTAATCGATCCTATGGACCGAACAAAAAAGTTAATCTTAACTTCGTCGTTCGATTCATAAAAGTTTCACTCTTTTCACTACAAATTACACGTTTTCTCAGGATCCACCAAACCAATTTGGTTCAAACTTACAGGATATGTAACACAGTACATTCTCCTTAATTTAACACAGCCTTTTTGCAAAAACCTGTATATTGTTGATTTTATAAAAAAAATGTCCCAGAAAGTTGTGAATTTTCATTACAAAATAAAAAATTAATCTCTAACAACAGAATCCAAACTTCCAAAAATCTCTGTGTTACTTTGTGGCCAATAGTACAATAAAAACGTTTAAAAATTTCAACTTCGTAGTTCAAATACTTTCTGTGAAAACATATTATTTATAAGCTTTATTTCAACACTGTAAAGATATGGCTTTCCAAAGGTCTTAAATGTGCCCAATGTAGCGGTACTTGGGAAGCAAGTTTGTATTTGAGTAGTGGTATTAAATTATTTCCAGCTTTAATAGTTCCAACATTCTGCGTGGTTTCTGTTTGTTCAAGGTCGTGTCTCCCTACCACTTTCGCGCAACGACGCTCTGAGCGTGTTTTTTGGGAATTGACTAGTTTGAACCTGGGACTTGTTGCTGGTAAGGAGACGCCAGACCACACATTACTTGTAGAGTTCAGAAGATTTCAGTGAGACTAGCGATGATATAATCAAATCCTTAGTGATTTCAGTGTCAGCTCCACTGCACTCCGTGTAAAAGAATCTTAATACTAACTGTATTTAGTGGAAGGGGTTCAAGCCTTCCCTATTTTTAGTTAGCTGGTAAAACAACGTCGAAAATGCAGTTAAGTTTACCATTGGAATTTTTATTCTACTCACAAGACATTGTTTATAAATTAGACTATTGATAAAAGGAAATGTTTTAATACAGGATGATAAAAACCAACTGCGTTGAACAAAAATGTGAACGAATATTCCCCGAATGGGTTTCCAAGTTCTACAATGGATCGAAGAATGACCTATGCCGTATGACATCTGTAATCTAGGTTTAAATTAAGTTTCACAAAAGAGAAAACTATCAAAATGGTCTACAGTGACCCTCAATTATCTTTAATTACTTATGTAACTTGTCGTAAATTACAGTGGCTGATGTGCCTTCTCAATAATTATATAACAGAAAAATCAACGTGTTTCATACTTTAACTTACGTAGCAAATGTGAATACCATGAGCTTCAATTGACGATCAACACTAGTATTACGTAAAAAGGTGATAGAGGATGTAGCAGATGAGACTATTGCAGTTCTGAGTGAAGCGTTATGCGCTCAAAACTGCGGCATCGCGTGCGTTCACTATCTAGACGGTGTTCGTCAGCGGGCGACGGCCGGCGCAGCTCCATACAGCTCGCCGTCTCGGAAGCAACTCTCTCCTAACTTCTCCTTACTACAATTTACCGAAGTTGGTTTAAAAAAAAGCTATCTGGCTGCGTTTTCATCTGACCAATCAGGGTCTCAATGTTAACCTTAAGCTCTGCCTACAAAAATTCTGTCTATCCAATGAGAAACGTTATACTTTTCGTGGTGGGGCAATGTTTTTAAAGTTAGCAACGTAACAGAGACGCGAAAAAGTCTCACACTAAAACTTGCAGCTGGCGTGGTCCTTTTAGTGTTATCGTAAGATCTATACTGCTCTTCTGGAGGGCTCTAGCTTTTAACGTGGGCTGGAGGGTGGTCCTGGTGGTTAGCTGGCGACGTGGATGTCCGTCCCTTATCGTAGGGCCTTCTAGCTTAACACGGTTCTGCTCTTGGCTTCTCTTCTCGTTTCTCTCCTCGGAACTGCGTCTGTCTCACAGTGGGAAGGTATGACATGCATTTAGGCATTCTTGTGTTAGTCTGTGGTATTCCATTTGCTCACTCGTTACTCGTATTTCTTTTGGTTAATTTAATGTCACGATTTATTCGGAGCTATGTGACATACTACTGGATTTGCTTGTTATGTCAGGGTATTCATGGAAAGTGTAGGATTTGCCTTACACCTTACATAGTTATCGCTAGTACCTGTACAGGGTACATGTGAGAAAGGTTTCATAATCTCCTTGTATCGAAGAGAATTAAAATAACTCTAGAGACAAAATAGAGAAGATAGGTCATACGTCAATATACCATTAAATAACGTCCGTGGTACTACAGGGAGCTGTATAAGGTAGAAGCTACAGAGGAAGTCAGAGATTAGATAACAAAAAGAAAATTCCTATGTCAGAATTCACCACCACGATTATGATAACGGAAGGGGAGGAGGAGATGAGAGGTTCAGGGAACTTCCTTGGCCTTTGGGTGGGAAACTGAACTCAAAGGCACTGGGATCAGAGACGATAACTGGCATTAGCGTATAAAAACCAGTGTAAACCACTGCAATTAATGTACATAAGTGTATACAAAGAACATGTGGCCTTTAATTTAAAAAATGTATTGATGTTCACTCCATTAGCAAAAGATTCCGGAAGGAACAGAAAAAAGCGTTAGGGGACAATGTTGGGTTGTTAGGCGGATTGAGACAGAAGTAATTCAGTTGTTTGTAATAAATTTCAGTTGGTAATGGAAGATACACTGTTTGAGATACGTTAAGATTAAGTTGGAGTACATCGCGATCAGATATAGATTGCGAAATGTGGGTTCTGGCATATAAGCCGTAGCAAGGAGTAGATACAGACTCAATTCGATAATGATGAAGAGTAGAATCATGTTGAAGAGTATCGTATGGAAGAATCGCTGTGGAAGACAGTAGGACACTAGGTACTGAGCAACGATGAGACGCGTTTGAAGTTCGCTAAAGATGTGGTTACCATGAAAAGGAATCCCACAGTATGTAGTTCACTTGAATACGTGTGAACATCTCAGAAAAAAAATCTTTGATGATGACAATACAAACATTGGTACGGAGAAGGTAACTGCAAAGAAATCTTGGGTAACATATGAAATACTCAAATGATCCACGAAAGCAAAAAGTAAAAAAGCGTTCAGGGAAAGACAACAATCCAGCAACATAAATTGCTGAGAAGTGACATACACTATGTTATCAAAACTATCCGGACACACACAAAACATACGTTTTTCATAGCAGGAGCATTGTTTTGGCAGCTACTGCCATATACTCCGTATCAGCGATCTCAGCAGTCATTAGACGTCGTGAGAGAGCAGAATGGGGCGCTCTGCAGAACTCAAGCACTTCCAACCTTAAATTTATCTCATTCTTCACCAACGGTAGAAAATGACGCAGATGCACAGGGTGGTAGTAATTAAACTTTCGCACCTTGTGTGGTGTCACCGCCAGATACCGCACTTGCTAGGTGGTTGCCTTTAAATCAGCCGCGGTCCGTTAGTATATGTCGGACCCGCGTGTCGCCACTATCAGTGATTGCAGACCGAGCGCCGCCACACGGCAGGGTAGTCTGGAGAGACTCCCTAGCACTCGCCCAGATGTACAGCCGACTTTGCTAGCGATGGTTCACTGACTACATACGCTCTCATTTGCCGAGACGAAAGTTTAGCATAGCCTTCAGCTACGTCATTTGCTACGACCCAGCAAGGCGCCATATTCAGTTACTATATGTCTTCTGAACACATAATATTGTGAATCATGTACCGTCAAGAACGACGTTCATCATTAATGGATTAAAGTTAAGTATCAAACCAGCTACGTCCGCTTTCTGATTTCTAATTCCTTGTCATGTTCCAGACCTCACGTCAGTATAGTTCTTCCCTCCTCACGCCAGCCTGCGTGAGCTAAAACGCGTGTATTTCGGCCCCCTCTAGTAACACGGTGTTGGCTCTTCAGCCAACACAACAACTTGACCCACTGTAGACGCAAAACGATTTACCCTATGGGAGCCCAACTTCATAGGAACGATGTTCAGATTGTGCACTGCAGAACTCTCACTGTTATTGATGTTAGTGTCAAGACTTGCCTATGAGCACCGACGGTTTTAAAACGACATAAGCTTGAAACACAGGCATCAATGTGAGCTGTATGTGTAGGCTATCAACATAGGTCTCAACAAGTGTGCAGGTATCTACTAGTAAGGCCGTTTTATTAAAAGGATAGCAATAGTGCTGCTGCATTTCGCGCGTGCCGACGTATCACAGGAAATCGCGGAGGTCTTCTCTCCGCACCAGGGAAAGTTCCAGATTACTGGCGATTTGGGAATTGCTCCCGGGAAAATCCGTCGGCCAGTTGCGCTACGCAATGTTGTAGAAATTCCTGTTCCCATGTCTGTGAATGCTGGACGCAACGTGTGATCTTCGAGCATTGCACAAGCTGTGACACAATGTCTGGTGCGGTTATAGGCTTTGTTGTATGCAGATGTTCGCTACAGTGAGTAACCTGGAACGTAAACGTGATTGGCAATTAACGATTGTTACCCTCAAATGTGGAAACAAAAGTACCTTTCTTTCAATTGTTTAATGACCGTTTCTCATCTACATGTACTGATAAATGTTTGCAAAATCTTCCAACGCTCTACAATCGCTCGTTTATCGTGAAAACTCTCTCAAGTAGCGTAAGTGTAATTACCTACCCAGCACATCAAACTGTAAAGTGCATGTGCACAAATATTATTTTGTGTACAAATATTACTATTATTTAGATATACGGAAAGTAGGGAGTGCTTTCATAATGACAAAAGATCCTTATTGGTATGTGGAACAATAGCACACACTGTTCTTCATCTACATCTACATCTGCATCTACATGGATACCCTGCAAATCACATTTAACTGCCAGGTAGAGGGTTCATCGAACCACCTACACAGTTCTCTATTATTCCAGTCTCGTATAGTGCGCGGAAAGAATGAACACCTATATCTTTCCGTACGAGCTCTGATTTCCCTTATTTTGTGTGGGTGATCCTTCCTCCCTATGTAGGTCGGTGTCAACAAAATATCTTCGCATTCGGAGGAGAAAGTTGGTGATTCAAATTTCGTGAGAAGATTCGGTCGCAATGAAAAACACCTTTCTTATAATGATTTCCAGCCCAAATCCTGTATCATTTCTGTGAAACTCTCTCCAATATTTCGCGATAATACAAAAGGTGCTGCCTTTCTTTGAACTTTTTCGCTGTATTCCGTCTGTCCTGTCTGGTAAGGATCCCACACCGCGCAGCAGTATACTAAAAGAGGACGAACAAGCGTAGTGAAGGCAGTCTCCTTAGTAGGTCTGTTACATTTTCATAGAGGATCACGAGCTGGGTCACTAGACAATCGGTTTTCATTAAAAATTGTAATTGCGATCGGAGAGCTTCACTACCTTAGGAGTATGACGCGAATTTTAATATCAGTGATATTAACGACAAATACATTTGAACACAGACGCAGAATGAAAGGGATTTATTTAAATGTAGCTGTATACGTACTTTTCCAGTTAGACCACGTTTGTTCCCTAGCACACTTTTACTACTAATGAACTGATAACGCAACGGCTGTGGCCCAGTAAAATGATGATTTGCTATTTAATACAACGGATAACACAAAACTAAGCAAGCATATCAGGATAGGCAAAGTAACGGAAATCGAGCTCCACTGTATCCCATAACACGCCTCTCATTCTGCTCATCTTTTTCTTTAGATGCTGTATGTTCTAATATGCCTGCATATCTCCCAGCGGAAGTTCGAGTCCTCCCTCGGGCTTGGGTGTGTGTTATTCTTACCATAAGTTAGTTTAAGTAGTGTGTAAATCTAGGAACCGATGACCTCAGCGGTTTTGTCCCTTCGGAAATCACACACACCAAACTGCCTGCATATCATTAGGATGCAAGTGCATGTGTAAGGATGCAACGTGAAATAGTTGGTGAAAGACTGAGTATGGAATCAGCGAGATTGTTTCATTATAAACTATGGACAATTATTCAGTTAACCTCCTGGAATTAATTAACAAAATTCTTGATGCAAATAAGAGCAGATGACTGTAAATGATTATCAAAGATGGGGTCCCTGATTTAATACAAGATTGGATCATACAGTTTCCAGATTCAGTCCCTCATCAGAAAATAAAAAGTTCGAAAATAGGACGCAAAAGAAACACGTAATTCGTGCACAAACAGACAAAGAAAAGGCAGGCATGAATTCTTCTCCCCCTCCTACTGCTAAGCTAAGGCTAGAAGAAAGGAGCAGAGGATCAGTCAATGATCAAAGAGTCGACAAGGGCGAATTGACAGAAAATGCAAACACTAAGGCCGCCGGTATCGTTTAATGAGCTTCGTAATAGGCGTTATTAATAATTCAAACCTTTCAAATACGGTGAAGAACAAATGAAATCAACTTCTCTGACTGAAATGGGTATTAACACTTGGACAGTTAAACAGAAAGTATGCCAAACCAGTTTGTGCTGTAATATAGCTAGGTTGAATTAATGAAAGACAGTGCTAGTAAGTGGAGCCCAGTCAATAGAAAAAAAGTAGCAAGAAGGAGTGTCAAGTGTCAAATAAAACAAATTAGAAGAAATCACCTTAGGAAACTTAAGACCAAATGCACTCTCTAAGACAGGTTAGATTGGCTGTTCCACATAAAACTATTCCGTAATTTACAAGAATGATTGTCTATCGAAGTCGAGGGGTGCAAACGATACATATCGAATGTGCGATAAAATGGTTCATATGGCTCTGAGCACTATGGGACTCAACTGCTGAGGTCATTAGTCCCCTAGAACTTAGAACTAGTTAAACCTAACTAACCTAAGGACATCACAAACATCCATGCCCGAGGCAGGATTCGAACCTGCGACCGTAGCGGTCCTGCGGTTCCAGACTGCAGCGCCTTTAACCGCACGGCCACTTCGGCCGGCTGTGCGATTGTAAATCGATCATGCGGCTCTGGTGGCGGACGTTATGAGTATGTTTACGGTGGTCACCACAGAGTTACAAAAATACTTGTAATTACAAAGGAGACGACGTACCCTACTTGTCGTCGATGTTGTCGTCATGTGAAAGTGCTTGTGATGTGTACGCTACAGAGACAATATCCTTTTTGCCATAGCCTGAGTTTTCAGCCAATATCACGCAAGAATATCGGTAGATTGTCACATGCATTGACTATTCCCTGCAAACGCAAGTTGTGGAAGTAGAGGTACTGTAACCAGTATGGGTCGTCTCTTTGTCCTGGACACCCTTCTCTTTTAATGGAAGGCTTCACAGATTTCCATAGGCACTGGATGTTATGCGTGTGAACAGTGGGGTCGTTCGAATACACGAACTCTGTAGAGTGGTCGAAGAACTTGTGATCCAATCCTTCTGCTCTGACTGTCTTCTAGGACTGAAACCTGTCCGTAATGACTTTACTACCAGGCAGTATGAAGTGCTTTAGCTAGACAATACTCTGACAACGAAACACATCCGGAACTCTCTTTCTGCCGGCCGATGTGGCCGAGCGGTTCTAGGTGCTACAGTCTGGAACCACGCGTCCGCTACGGTCGCACGTTCGAATCCTGCCTCGGGCATGGGTGTGGGTAATGTCCTTAGGTTAGTTAGGTTTAGTTAGTTCTTAGTTGTAGGGGACTGATGACCTCAGAAGTTAAGTCCCATAGTGCTCAGAGCCAACTCTCGTTCTGTTTCACCGAATACCCAAACGTGATTGATATCACTCTTCGAAGGTCGTCCTCTTTGGTTCTTCCTTCTCGCTATTTGAGATCCGTCAACTTTAACAACTTTACTCGGTCCGACAATTGGTACACAGTCGTTCCTCACCAACATAGAACACACTTCTGTGCAAAGCCCAAAATAGTCGCACTCGGTATTAACAGATAAGTCAGTTTCCGATGCTGTGACTTGCTACGTGTAGTCTCGAATCCAGAAAGATAAAAGAATTACGCTGGTCTGGATGGATAGTTTGGAGGAGACGAACCATGTATTCTTCCTCATACTCGTTCATTTTCCGCACGGTACAAAATGAAATTGCAACGGTGTTTCAGCATCCTAACTCTTCTTGCGACGTTTTACACACCTCGCACCACCACAGTCTATATAGCCCCCCCCCGTCCCCCTTTCCTCGTCCGGTAGTACTCCATATTTTCTTCAAAAAGTGAAACAATTTTCTACGCTAGGTAAGCCTGTAATTAGATTTTTACATGTGAGAGAAACCGCCAAAGATGCGTCAAGAATACCAGACATCCCACTCACTACCGACATAAATCGTCTAGGTTTCCCTAGCAACTGACATATAATTCGCGGAGGTATGTAACTTAGAGCCACGAAGGGAACGACGGAAAACAGGTAAAAATGACGATAACAAATAATTTATCATAATGCCCGCCACTAGACTCACGTGATCGACTTACAATCACATGATCAAATGGTTCAAATGGCTCTGAGCAGTATATAAAAAGACTTTTTTTTCTCATGCTAGCAGCAATTTACACAACTGCGTTCTATTCGGAAGTACCACGTTACAGCAACATGTAGATGATGAGCTCTGATACAAAATGATGTTAATACTGATTGTGTCAGTTATGAAGTTGTAATGACATTATGTCTTTGGCAATAAGACACCTTTCACGTTTGGTCGTCTTATTCGGTAGTGCCTTTTGCAAAGATTGTTCCTTTATGTTTACTGCCTCTTATCTGTATTAATGCGTATTTTCAGTTCTGTGACCATCATTCAATTACGCTAGCCACGAACGATAACAAAAAAAAAAAAGAAGTTGTGTGACTAGGGCCCCCCGTCGTGTAGACCGTTCGGCGGGTGCAAGTCTTTCGATTTGACGCCACTTCGGCTGCTTGCGCGTCGATGGGGATGAAATGATGATGATTAGAACAGAGAAAATCTCCGATCCAGCCGGGATTCGAACCCGGGCCCTTAGGATTGACAATCTGTCAAACTGATCACTCATTTCTTTTAATCTCATTTTGCTCTATATTGGTTGATGAATTTGTTCGTGGCGGAAGTCCAATGACAGCCGTTCAGGTTCTTTGTTGATCCGTTCACTCAGTTTTTTATTACAGAGTGTAGCTAACCCTCTGAGCAAGCACGCTGAGCCACCGTGCCGGCATCACTCTCCTACCGGGGGCGGACACGAACGATGGAAAGCTGGTTTTAACTGAGTCATGTATGGGCGCTTTCGTTTTAAGAAAGGTTTTAATGATGGGTTTTATCGTACATATTATGTAAATAATTCGTGTATATCACCTTGAACCATACTACGGTACTGCGCCCTTTGGTTGTTTTGTAGCGCCGTCCGCGGGCCTTTTCGCGCAGCAGGGAGGTGCCCGGAACCGACGATCTAAGTTGGCAGCGGATGCGGCGCGGGAGCAGACCTCGCCTTCTTCCGCCTGCAGCATGGTGTTTACCTTCGCCGCTGCTCCGCGACGGGAAGGCTGTCACCCGAGCAGCTCTGCAGTGTTTCTTCAGTGGGACGAGCCACATGGGAAGCAGACAGGAAGCGTCCCTGTGTTTTCAGCGGGGCTGTTAGAGTGATCTGCTGGAAGGAGATGCTGGACGCTGCTTATGTCAACTGAGTGCGAATAAGATACCCATGTTGAGGGTTGCGACCTACCGAGTTCTGTTCAATGTAAGGCAGCCAATTGTGTGTGTTAGCGGGAGAGTTTTACGCGGTGTAATAGAGGGCCGTTAGTATGACTATTTTGTGTTTGTCGGCCGTTCCTGTTGAGCCTAAATTGAATATAGGTTTTTTGACAGTGCATTATACACAACGTATGGTTACGGGGTGCCACAAGAGTGAGGACTGAATAGCCGTTGCTTCTGTAAAAGAACCAGTGACACTAAATCGTTGTATATATCCAGCTGGTGTATATGGACTGGACCACTCACCCATGATTAATTCAATCATATCATGCAAGTGTAAATTTAACTGACTTATGGCATGTGTAAAATCAGGTATAACGTTAGTTCTGTTTTGATAGCATCAGATTTTGTTATTCGTACTTTGCACTGGTGCACTGATTGCACACAACCGTTAGCCCTCTGGCCGCTGTACCATTTATCTGAGCCGCTGTGCTGCAGTTAACGAAGATCAGTCTGTCGTGGGCGATTCGGTAGTCTTTCTTGCTTCTCTCGCGCTCACTTTTTAGACTTAATGGTTTGTCTAACTGTGTTCGGCTTCCGTGTCATGCGGACAACGTTAGCAACTATTGTGAGCAATTCTTTCCAGGGTTTTTTATTTTGTTCTGTATCTTAAAACAGCTCATCTGGTAACTTGTTCTTACACGGTATTTTTTCGGCGTAGCTTGCTGCGGTATCTTGCCCTTTGCTGGTCGTTAATGCGCAACTTTATAGTGTTATGTATGTACTTCATATCTATCTGTTTAAGCTATCGGTGAGGCAGTTACGGTTCATCGTCGCGCTGACGAAGCGTTTGGCCGATCACCTGGGAATTTTAATATCTTTTAAATTCTTGTTGGTTGAATACCTACAATTTACTACGATTAATTATTACTGTTTGAAGGGACAGTTTCGGCCTTACTATTATCGCCAATCGGGTGTAATATGTTCCGACTCCCTAAGATTAATTATTTTGCTATTGCTATATGATTTTTGTACTGAAGTTATTTAACAGTGGTGTCTCTATATTTCGTTAATCATGTATTTACAAGAAAGTTTCTTGCCGATGTCCATTTTAAAACTGAAGTAGATTCAAAATTTTCAGTCCTTTAAATTTAATTATTTACTACTTCAGCGGAGAGTACTTTATCTCAGTCAATTTTGTAACTGAAAATGATAAAATATTTTCAGCCGTTGAAATTTTATTATTTACTGTTTCACAGATGTTTTAAATGTTTAATTATCTTTATTTAAATAGAAATCTCTTTTTCTTTATTGTATTATCCTCTTCACTGATTAATAGACAATTCCATGTGCCTCCTGTATTCAATTCCGGCAATTTTTCACTATCTATATACGCGTATACACAAACTCAAGTACTAGATGAATACTTTTTGCAGTAATGGTAGCCTCAGTCGTTCATCTGTCGACTCCCCCTGCAGGATTCTCGTGACATCAGCAAAACATGCCCTCAGGTCTTAGGCCACGTCCTATGTGAGTGACAGAAGTGACCGACAGTATGGTACACGACAGTATCAGGCGAAAGAACGGGACCGCAGGTATAGCTTCTGAAGCATCCTAGGCTGGCGACATCCGTTCGACGCTTGTAATGCACCATAACTTCGGACATTTGAATTCAGTCGCGCACATCCGACAGTGGCAGTGGCAGCTAAGACCCTCCTCGGTGAAAGACTTATTTTATCTTGTGATTAACACTCGAAACTGTTTGGTCAAATGTTTGATTGGGAAGATAAAGAGGATCCGTACGAATACAAAATTGATTTTGGTCTGAATTTCCGTAGCCAAATAAAGAGTGACAAATGGAAAAATAGGTTATCAGATTCTCTAGCATGCTGTCTAAATTTGCAAACAAACGCTTAATTACTTGAAACTAATAAAGAATAACGTACTGACTTCAGGGAATTTTCAAATATTTCAAGTAGTTGCCGCTAGCTGCATGAATGATGTGTCAAAAATTTCGTCTCATCAAGGCCTAGCTATTTCGAGCATAAAAAAGTACTTTGGTGTGATATTTAATCATGTAAAAGGCTTCGTTCGAATCAAGTACCAAATTTATGGCATTTCAAGAACATAAGGCAGTAGGAAGGCTATGTAGGCATTAGGTTCATACTTTCTCAATAAAACTTGGAAATTAAAAAAAAAAAAAAAAAGAAAAGAAACATAAATCACTCAAACGTTTTGTGAGAGGATTTATCTAAGAAAAATAAAAGAAAGTAACTATTTTATTTCTTACTTTCAGACATATCATTTAACAGTACATTTGACCTTTTCCTCAAAAACCTTTGTGTACGTTATTTATGCACACTATTTAGTTTAACTGAATCACTTGCTAATAACACTGACTGCTGAGGAAATACGTTTCAAGTTATCAAATATTAGTCAAGTTTCTTAGCTGTTATATGCGTTTCATTAGGAAATTAATGTCTGTGATATACTGGAGTATGTGAGTACATACTTAAGGGTATAGCGCTGTAGCAAAAGCTTAAGAATTCACTTTGAGATGCAGTGAAATGAATGTAAATGAAACTACGTAAACAGAACGGGCAACCGGATTGTTAATGAGTTAGTTAAATAAAGCAAGTAAGGTTGTCCGATCCCGGGACCCAAGGTGATTCAGATGGTTCACGATGATACTAACCAAAGATGCTTACACTACGCTACTGACACCCCACTGCTGAAGTCACTCATTTTTCGTAACTTGGATCATTCTTCCGCGCTTATCGGCTGCTTAATGTTCGTGGTCAGACGAGAAACACACGTCTTTAATTCATTCATGAGACGATTGAATGTGTCAGTGTTCACCCAAGTGTGTTTGGGGGAGGAGGAGATTAGTGTTTAACGTCCCGTCGACAACGAGGTCATTATAGACGGAGCGCAAGCTCGGGTGAGGGAAGGATGTGGAAGGATATCGGCCTTCCCCTTTCAAAGGAACCATCCCGGCATTTGCCTGAAGCGATGTAGGGAAATCACGGAAAACCTAAATCAGGATGGCCGGAGACGGGATTGAACCGTCGTCCTCCCGAATGCGAGTCCAATGTGCTAACCACTGCGCCACCTCGCTCGGTATATATTTGGAGAATGTGTCTGGTGACGATGTAAACTACTAAATTCTCCATGAAGATTCCTTCTTTTGAAAATTTCATGCACAACACTCCTCGATCACCGCATTTTCCTAGATGAAACTAGTTTAGTGGCCTTACTCTGAAGCTAATACAAGCTGTAGAGTTGCATTACAAGTCATTGTGTTAGTGACAGAGCCTACGCTTAAACTTGTGCTGCGGTCGAGTTTTTTTCTCATAGTTCCAGACATCTCACATCTTAGACATGACGCCGTTTTGTTGTGATAATGGTCGTTTATGAGCGAGTATTGTACATCTGTCCTGCGTGGTTTGGGCACTTCATACTTGTGCGAGCATTCGTTTTTCGCCTTTTTCTGCATACCGCGGAAAAGCGTAAAAAAGATTCCCAAGATAGGTATCGTCTAAACTTTCGGCACTACACACTCACGGAGTTAGGCTTGAACTCACGGCCTCAGATCGTTACAAAATTATTTTACAGCAGTTAAGCTAACTACTGACAGAACCGAAACACCGCACATTCCATTAGAACTGCTGTGAATTTCGTCTGTGAGTTCGGTCAACGCTTCCGCTATCTGTAGTACCAAAGCACTCGCCAGAATTACCAAACACATGACATTTACACAGCTCTCAGTGCTTTTCGTGTGTATCGCCAGTACTGCTTTCACAGAGATGGTTCCACGGATGTCTGTTCTCCTCCGCTGCTGGCAAAATGCATTCATCTTTGAACAGTAGCTCTTCCCCTGGTTCTTATGCTTGTTATAAGATAGAAACACTTGTTCAATCTGTTATCAACTTCTACGGAGCTGCAGCTTTCAGCAACTTTAGCCTCATTTTCACTCTGCACGATCGCAGTTTGAGTAAACTCTACATTGATCATCTTCATCCTTCACTAAGAGGCTTCCAGGGTTTCCTTGGTTGCAGATAATGAGTTATGCAACATGCTTTCGGTCTGTTCACGTGGTTTTTCAGCCCGCTTATCGGCCTTACTGAATATCTCCATAGCCGACTCCCACCGTTCCTGAAATTGTTTCGGGTTTTTTCAGCTCGCTTATCGCCATTTCCGAATATCTCCATACCTGACTCACAACGTTCCTGAAATTTTACCTCGGGTTTCTGGCCTAATTTCTAGGTAAACGTAGTTGAGGACGTACGTTTCCAGTTAAGCTACATTAGCTATCTAGTATTCTTGTGTGATCACCCGTTACATAAAGTAACGGATATGGCCGAACAAAAATTTAATCTGATATTTAGAACAGTGGATAACTCGAAAGTAAGCAAATATGTGAGGGAAGCAAACCACATGAAATCGTAGTGAGCTATATCGCATTCCACATCCCTCACTCAGTTCATTGATTTCTTTACATCTGTTAAAATATTACCTGAATGTTCCTCTTTCAGAAGTAAGTACGTGTGGGAGGACGGATGGCGGAAATGGTGCTCGCAAATTATTTATGGAATTAATGACGTTCTTTCATCTCGAACAGTTGAGACTTATGCAGTTAATAAAATGGATTGTCATCTACAGTCTCTGAAATTTATCAGTCAATCAAATTTAGTGGTGCAAATAGGGGCGCATGATCATAACTAATTGTCACATAGGGGTCCCTTAACACAGGGTGTATCAGAATTTATGACGAAAGTGTATACATTATACTAGTAGCAAAAATTCTCAGTGAACACAGGTCCCGAAACGAACCGTTTGCGAAATAGTTGCGACTTTGTGGTTACTAGCCACCACTGACTTGACTCTGTGTAAGGCGCATCCCAGTTACGAGAACGTAACAATACTGCACGACATTAAGAAAAGTGATTGAATGTACTTTGGCACCAGTGCTCATGCTTTCATCAACACGACAACAGTTAGGCGACTATACTTTTGACTTGTTAAAGTGTCGACCATGTACTTAGACGCTGGCCTGTACCCGTTGGTGAAACGAGTTTCGAATCATTTCTAACACGCCTGAGCGTTTCCAAATTTTTTACAAACATTGACAAGTCTCTGCCCCTGTTCTCCAACCGTATTAACCTGTATGGTGTCCTCCAACACAGAAATCCCTGGGGTTCAGATCAAATGATGTAGGAGGGCACGGTAAACGTCCTCATCGCTCAGTCCATCTCGAATCATATCCCCACGTTAGATGTCTCACCGTAGCAGAAAAATGTAGTGTTGGTTCTTCGGGCACTTATCACAGCTTCAAGCAAGTCCTCAAGATGATGCCGCGGAATGCTAATATCATTCCTTTGTTTGGTAACCTGTACGGCCCAATAAGACGATTACTTGTATACACAAATCACACATTCAGTGAGAAAAGTCGCTGCATTGAAAATTATACAGCCTACATAACTCTAATCGTAAGAAATTTGATAATTAAATACAATATTACGATTTAAAGATGCTTTATATGTACACGAAATGTAGTTGCCAAACGTAGGGCTACACCACGCCTTCAATCACAGGTGTAATTTGCGCAGACCTAGCCGTTCCCATAGCGTGTGTAAAGATCTCAGCGTCCCGATGTCGATGCGGGCAGCGGCCGAGCGGTTCTAGGCGCTACAGTCTGGAACCGCGCGAGCGGTTCTAGGCGCTACAGTCTGGAACCGCGCGACCGCTACGGTCGCAGGTTCGAATCCTGCCTCGGGCATGGATGTGTGTGATGTCCTTAGGTTAGTTAGGTTTAAGTAGTTCTAAGCTCTAGGGGTCTGATGACCTCAGAAGTTAAGTCCCATAGTGCTCATAGCCATTTGAACCAGATATCGATGCACCCTTGTAAACGTTCGACTCTTTGGGTGTGTTAGGGCAGGGTATGCTTCTTGTTAGAACCGTGCAACGTCACAAAAATTGCCATAACCGTAACATGCATCATACACACTACGGCATTCTCATCGTTAATGTAATACTGAATGTTACTATCAACACTCGTACAACCCAACTGGCGCTACGCAAACATCTACCGAGCTAGGTGGCAGAATGATTAGTACATTAGACTCGCATTTCGTAGGACAATGGCTCAAACCCGCATCCGGCAATCCAGATATAGATTTTCCGTGAATCCACTAAGTCGTTCCATCCAAAAGCCAGGATGCTTCTTTGAAAGGGCACGGCCGATTTCCTTCCCTGTTCTTGACATAATCCGAGCTTGCTCTCCAACTCCAATGGCCTCGATGTGGACAGGGCGTTAACGAAAATTTTCCTTCTTCCTTCCGCAAACAGCTGATATGAATGGCACATTTTCTGTTTACTGTACTGTCGTAACAGTTACGTTTACAACTTCAGGTCCCGAAAATTTAAACTATGACCTACACGATGCGGTGTTTACACAGAATTAGGCAAGTACTGGTTGTCAACCACGAAGTCGCAATTACCTCGCAAACGTTTCGTCTGCGGACCTCCGTTCAGTACGACTGTTTTTGCTTCTAGTACTGCGTACCTTCAAGTGTACGCGTATGTGCAATTAATTATAATACACCCTGTGCTGTATACGATGGGGGTGTGTGAAAGTAAGGATGATTGAGGTAGGATTCAGTCGTGCATGGGAACTAACATAGTTCCTGACTACGACGTAAAGGCAACGCGTGATTTACAGGCATTCACATAAGGAAAAGGCAGGAAACAGTTTGTTGTACGCCTTGCTACTGCTAAGACATGCGTAGATGGAATGGAGAGGTTAATAGCCGCTGTTCTCTCGAGAACGCAGTGTCAAGCATCCCATTATAAACTAAAAAAAACGGTTAGTGGAAAATATTTTTCTGTGGATGTAGTGGTCGTTCGGGACAGAATCTCACGCACCCAGCGCAGTACAAAAGCTCAGAGTTAACGAACACGTGGAGTCCTAATGGACAAATGTCGCGATGTTAAACAGAAAGAATGACCTCCTAAATGGTATTAGCTCTATAGAAAATTCTCCACACGATGCAAGGATTACTAAGTGAACACATTTAATAACAGAGTGAGCTAACAGTTCTTAAGTATCGGACTCTGGCCACGTAGGCTGATGGTTCAAGTCTGAAAAAATTAATGGCCATTACTTCAATCTCTGGCACGAATGGTCATGGGGATACCGAAATGTTCCCTTAACATTACTAATGCTGAAACAAAACATGTCTAACACTTCTGCAAGTTACGTTAATACGTTCTAATAACTTAATCCACAGTTTACAGAGTCAGCTTAGCGTAGCAGGATCGTTAACTTACCTGGGCACCGTGAGAGTGACGATAATGGCGTCTAGAAGAAAAAATGGCCCCGACATCAAACAAAATGAAGGGGCTAGATGTCTTCTTATGATTTCCCAACCACCATCTGGTACAGTCAGAGCGTACCATTTATCTTTGGCTCTGTTCCAAACTTTCATTCTGTATTAAAATACCCCACCATGTTGGGTTAGCAATGACTCAACCTCGCGCAAGTTAAGTATGGCTGCCTGCTGATACATTAGAACTCCAGATACACACAGATAGAAATTCACATACACATGATTAGTTTTATTATTGATTGGGAGTTGAATGGATTTACATAAGAAATAAAAATGAGCATGTGGGTCATCTCCTTACCGGAGGCTGCTGTTAAACTCAATAAAATACTGCGCGTCGTGACAATCAGCACTACAGATATGCGAGATGTATCACGAATATGAAGTTTATGAAACGCCTCTTACAGACTCATTTCAATAAAATTCTGTATAACATGAGACAAACAGCTTTACTTCTGCTGCAAAACGCGTCCATGGTACAAACTAAGATGTAGATGCAAACGACGTAGCTGTAGAAGACAAGATTTGCCGCAGGAATTCTCGGGATACACAGGGTGAACGAAAATTCCGCCAACAAATTCTTAGAGGTTCTTCAGGGACGCTGAAAATTTTCGTATATTCTCATCAGTAGTCTCCAGTGATTCGTTACAAAGCAATCGATTATTCGCTTTGTAATCTCAGTAACATAGAAATTTTGTGACAATACCTTCACAACAATGAAAAAGTTTGTAATAAGTTATCATAAAGGTATGTAAGGCAAAACACAGAGTTACGGAAGAACTTGTGTTCAGCTCTTCCATTGCATTTAGTGAACCCATACACGAGGTGCACTTCCTCAGCAGTGATGTCCTTACTGAAATGTATCACTGTCAACTTATAATTTAAAAAGCAAATCCAAGTAAGAAACAACCGAAAGAAAGAAGTTTATTTGCAAACACAACACAGAGTGCATATCGTCAACATCTGAACGTTGTGCAGATGTTATCAGTAGGCTACACATATAAAGGTAAAGAGCGTAAGAAATCCAAGGAAATTAGCTTATTGTCTCACGTGTCACTCAACACCACGGTTCCCTTACGTCGAAGAACTCCGGAAGTACCTGTGATGAGGCGCCGAAATTTTGTTAGTGAAACTCGGGGTCACCCTGCATAACCGTTCAGTAAACCAATGCAGTGAAGTTATTCGTAAACAACTGTGCGTAGTTCATTAACACCACTTTTTAACAGTAACAGGAAGGAGTCCGATATAAAGAATTATTTTTGTGTTCACAAAGTTTCAGGGTGTCTGTGTTGCTTCACTATTTTCGCATTATCATACAGGGGCTTATTATCTGTCACATGACATGATTTTTCCAACAGTAATGTCGTTGGAAAATTTTTATACAAATTAAAAACTATTGTATTAAACAAGACCTCTCACCGCAAAGCAGAATCGTTGAGTTGTCGATAGGCACACACAGAACTATCGACAACTCAGAGCTTCGGCTTTTTCGTTGATATATATCAACGCCTATTAGTAGCTGAAGGCATTAATATAATTCTAATTATTTTCGTTGACTGGTCTCGTTTAATCCAAAAGAATTTAAATTTTCTTTTCCAAGACTAGAAGCTTTGCTACTCTAGCCTGCCAGATCTGACACCCCACTTTCTTAGAGGAAAAGACGCCCTTCCTTGGCTACCTCATAAATCTTTCGTGTCTTTTCAACTTACCGTGCTGCGTCGCCCAGTGTGGTTTCTTCCTTTCTCTGCGGACTTCTACAAATGTTGAGTACGGTTACAAAACTTCCAGAGCTTCCGAAATAATAGTCTAAATATGTAATTTTTTAAAGAACATCCTTAAAATAAATTTAGTTTTGTTAATAAACATTCCTTGTCTCCAGATAGTAGAATTTTTTTGATATTTCATTATATTCAATGGACTGCTTAGTTTGTAGGAGTAATTAAGAAGGGCGACAGTAGATGCAGCACAACCTGAAAGATACCTGTAGTACCAGGAAGATATCACAAGTACGTTCTCAAGTAATGTGACTTTCAACATATCAACATCTACATCTACATGCACATCTTACTCCGCCACACAATTTGCAGAGTGTAGTGGAAGATATTTACTATATTATCACTCCCCCCCCCCCCCTCCCTTCCCTCCCCCAGCGTGGCGTTCGAGTCGCGAATGCTTTGCGGGAAGCCTCTGCTAGGCCTCTTATCTCTTTAATTTTATGTCTGGGGTCTTTCCGCTAGATAAACGTAGGATTATTTTTTGGCTTTTCCGGGAATGCACGCTCTCCGCACTTTATTAGTAAATCACACGTGGTGCAAAGCGTCTCTCTTAAAGCGTTTGCCACAGAAGTTATTCAATCACTTCCCGAAGCTTTCGTGCTGCTCTTTTTAGGAACTTTTCTATTTCGTTTCTCAGGCTTCTCTGGCACAGATCCCATATTGATGGTCGAACGTCCGATTTCTCAGCTACCTCCTTTCGTTGACATATCCTGAGGAGACTTCCACAGAACTTCAGTCTGCCATCCGCCTTTCCTGCGATTAGCTTTATGTCATTCTTCCGCTTTAAATCGCCCTGTACAAGCGTTCCTATATAGTTAATGGAAGTAACTCCTTCCAGTGATCGTTCTGCAGTCAGGTAATCTAAAAGGAATGTGTCTTTCTGTTCGTGTATATCCAATGCGTTTTGTTTATGTTGAGAGTCAACTGCCGCTCCCTGCAAAGATCTACTGCATTCTTCTTGTAATCTACACAATTATAAAGCGTTGCTTTCTTTGTACATATCCTCACGGGATCTCAGGTTATGTCCACTTTGTCCAAAATGTCGTCAATACATATAACAAAATCAAGTGTACAATGTGTGCTGCTAAAACTCTGGAACGAGTCCCAGTACAATCAAGGCAGTTATATTATATGGTAGCCCTCTATCCCTCCATCCATGAAGAAGGTTCCTGTTTTTACCTGAGCCGCTCGCTTTTGAAGCCTCGGAAATTTATAGAACATTCCAGAACATTCGAGAGTGTTCTAGAAAATTCCAGCAAAATCGAGAGCATTCTAGAGCATTCCAGAACATTCCAGAATGTTCCGGTATGTTCCACAATGATCCGGAATGTTCTGGAAAGTTCTGGAATAATTTGGAACATTCGGAAAGATACCAGAATGCTCGGGAGCATCCAGGAACATCCCAGATTATTGTTTAATGTTCTGGAACATTGTTGACCATTCGAAGCCTTTTTGCTATCTTCTAGAATTCGCCACTGGTGGAGTTACGCGCTGGTTATCAGTGACAAAACCGGGATCCGGAAACGTAGTGCAGTGAGCGAATGAAAACTAATAGTGAAGTGTGAGTAGTCAAAGTAATACAGTGACTAAAGATAAATCGAAAACAAACGGAACGTGCACTTGCTGTATGTATTAGTAAAAAGTTGATTTGATTTCTATTTTAGACAGTGTCTAAACATAAAGGGAGAGGAATCTTTCCCAGCTCTGAAGCGAAACGGTGAAAATAAAAAAACAACGAAAAAGCGAAACAGACTGCAGCGGGAAGCACGTTCAAACTCCCAACGACCGCCAGTGAGCTCCGTGAGAACCAGAGTAACTGTAGAACAACGATTTGAACGCATTGAAGAACCATGAAATGCGACAAAATCTTATAGTAAAAGATTGCGAAGTCAAGCCAGCTATGAAAATATCGCCCTACGAGAACAGCAGACGAGTACAGGTAAACAGTAAAACATAACAAATGAAGCATTCCAGTACGACCCGACGAAAGAATATAACAAACAAAAACACGTCGTAATCGGAAAATTTAATAACATGTGGCAGTTTTGCAACGTACTGTGAATGTTTAGATCTTATACTTTGCCGGCCGAAGTGGCCGTGCGGTTAAAGGCGCTGCAGTCTGGAACCGCAAGACCGCTACGGTCGCAGGTTCGAATCCTGCCCCGGGCATTGATGTTTGTGATGTCCATAGGTTAGTTAGGTTTAACTAGTTCTAAGTTCTAGGGGACTAATGACCTCAGCAGTTGAGTCCCATAGTGCTCAGAGCCATTTGAACCATTTGAACCATCTTATACTTTAACATGTATTGTAAATAGCTTGAATAAGTTTTTAGTAAAAGTGTTTTACCTCTTATACTGTGAAGTTTATCTTTTTATTCCAACTACCACACAATCTCATATGAGCTCTCGAAACCAAGTCGGGTACCACAGCTAGTGTAATAATATATATTGTGGAAAAGAAATGGATCCACAGCAGCCCGAAATAAATTTTACTTCTTAAGACATCTCGCCAAATTCCCATTATTGCTGTAAGTACGCTGTGGGACAACGTCGTTTCCCAAGTCAAATTTAGCAAAAATGTGGAGTTTAGCAATAAGACGCTAATGACGAGAACAGAGCATAAGCCGTTACCTTTTACACGAATGTTTGAAAAATGGACACACGGCTCCTGGGTATTATTGCCAGCTCGCACATAACACTTCTCTAGGTAGATAGCTCAAGAAGCCGATCCAGCGTAACACAGCTCGTTATCACACAAACCACATTTTGCAAACGATACACGAAGTGTTTAAATGTTTTGGTAAACTTGCAATACTTAACCCACTGCCAATTTATAACAGCCATACGATCGTCTGAACTTCTTAGGTTTGTCAATGTGCCTACAACTTCATCTATATCTGCAGACATACGCGGTGAGACACTGTACAGTGCGTGTCAATCCTAACGGCCCGGGTTCGATTCCCGGCTGGGTCGGATATTTTCTCTGCTCAGGGACTAGGTGTTGTGTTGTCCTAATCATCATCATTTAATCCCTATCGACGCGCAAGTAGCCGAAGTGGTGTCAAATCGAAAGACTTGCACCCGGCGAACGGTCTATCCGACGGGAGACCCTAGTCACACGACATTTATTTATTTACTCACAAATAGACGGAGGGGAAAACGACTACCTATATGGCTACGTACGAGCCCTTAGGTCACCACGATAAAGGTGAAATGTATAATACGATGGCGGTGGTAGAATCACTCTGGATTCAGTTTCTGTTCTCTAAATTTTCTCTAAAGAAAAGCTTTGGGATAGAACGTCGCCTTCCCTCTCGGTATTCCCATTTGTGTTTCCGAAGTACCTCTGTAATGTTTGCGTGTTCTTCGAATCTGTCGGTAACAAATATATCAGATCGTATCTCAAATGCTTCGAAGTCTTCGTTTAATCCGACATGATCTGGATCCCCAACAGTGGAGCAGCGCCCAAGAATGGGTTATACTATTGTCCAATTTGCGGTCTTCTTTAGCGACGAATCACTTTCCTAAGATTCTATCAATAGTAATTTCTGCTAATTATAAACCAGTACTTTACATAAGAAAGTGAAAGTGCGCCGTAAAGAACGTTGGCTATCGAAAAGGAGTCTGAATGACTAACGTGCCATAATCGTCTCGCTTGTGGCTGACACAGGAATTGGTACTGATGGTCAGAAAGCAAAGTCAAAAATGCCTAAGTCCCTTTTCAAAGGTTCCTTTACAAAGGGAGCTGCAGGAGTGTTTTGATATGTAATTGTTCACCACTACAAACACGAGTGATGCATATTTGCGTCAGCGGTGTTCAGAAGTTGCTGAAACCACTAACTCTGAACAAACTCCCGAACCCGACGCATTCCACATCAAATTGTATACAAAATAAACGAATGTAACACTGGTCTACGTGAGTGGTTCCAGGCGTGATCAACATAACTACCATCCAAAATCATTGATATACGTCTATTGTAGAATCTTAGAACCTATTCTAAGCTGAAGTGTAATGAGGTACTTCTATCAGAAATTACATCCCACATCACATTATGAATTCCTCAAACATTGGCCAGGCGAACACAAATTGGAACTTTTTTCACCAGACATTGGAAAAACCAAGGATTTTGGCAATCTTGTAGATGCAACATTTCTTCCGAAAAGTATGTGACCCAGTACCACATTAATTATTGTTCATGAAAGTTTGATCATATAAAGTGAAAAATGAAATTAACAACCGGATTGATCTTGACGGCACAGGTTTTTATCAAAAAATTTAAAATTTACTTTAGAGGTGGTCCAGGCAAATCGTCCTGGACCCTTATTGTTCATGATGCAAATTATTGACTTTGCAGGAAATACTACCGTCAATGTGTTTGCAGATTGTGTAGTTACCCATAACATAGTGCTACGTGAAAAAATTAGCGCAAATATTTAGTCAGATCTTTAAAACTTGAAGAACTGCGTTTTATCTATCAGCCGAACGAATTATTCTCCGTCAAAGCAACCATTATCACACGAAGAAAAGCTGTACATTGGCTGGATAAGCAATTCATCTTTGCTTTAAGTGAACTGAAAGTATTTAAATTTACAGTAGGTTTACGTAACCATATGTAATACATCAGGACTCTAAATATCATAGAACTAATCTCACAACAACTCTGACAGGAATACGAAAGAAATAGCATGAGGACTGATCTCATTTATAAAGGCCAGTTATATGGTGTTCTGAATCGTTAGGTATTACCCATCGTTGTGTAATATTCTTGTAAAATTGAGAATATTCTGTTCAGATAAAGGAAAGACGAATTTCTCATCCATTTGATGTACTGCTGTGATCAGTGTTGTAGCGACCGAAACTAGTAAATACAAACTATACTTCAATCAGCTGATGGTTATAATACAGTTCAAACTTCTAGCAGCTGTAGCAGGTTAGCTCATTAAGACAGTATATCCTTATAAAGTTTCAAAAGCCTGCGAAAAGTGATATATTGCTGTAAATGCTCAGAAATATGAAACGGTACCCTGCAGGAAACGCAGTACAATTGTCACCAATGGATACAGTGTGAGCCGCTGACGTTTAGAATCATTCAATGCATAAAAAAATCTCTGTGTACTTTCTTGTGACGATAAGGAGTGATAGACTTGATTCAGTGTAAAAACGTGAGAAAAAGCAATGTGTACGAAGGAGGTTACTTACAAAACATTTGTGGCTCCCATATTATAATTCAAGTGTGACGGACCAGACCACGTGGGGCCAATAGGAGTCATAGTTTCAAGAACCGATATAATACGAGGATCTCTGGAGCAGAATACAGCCTCCCATGTACCGCTTCCGCAGGAACCACAAAGACATCATCGGAATAATAACTGTATATTTACAAGCAGTGAAGCAGTCACTCTTTCTGCTCTCACCGCACGAATGGAAACAGTAGATACTCTAATACGTGTGTTCTCTGTCGTGTACGGTGGTTTGCAGAGTAGTTAGAGGTAGACATCAAGTGTGCATCGTTATGGTAGCTACTGCTCTATACATTCATGATTTATCGGGCAACGTGAAGACTAAACTTCTGGAAACTGTCATTTTGCTCTAATACGTATCAAGTACTACAGAGATATGTGAAATGGAAAGTTGACAGGAAAAGGGCGTATGAGGGACGTATTATTGGGTGGATACTAGAAGTGTTTAAGTGCTGAGCGCTCGTTAAACTTAAGTCTATACTGCGAAAAATCATACTAGGGCACTTCAAGAAGTGGTCTACTGGGCACCAAGAGTGGCGCATTGTCAGATGAGAGTAGACCTTCTGGGTTTCCCGTAGGCCCAGTTCTACTGGGGTACGTCACTGTGTAGGAGTCAGTTGGTGCCGCTACTGGAAAAATACTCCACAGTTGAAGAGTTCGGAACAGTACGATCATTGCGACCAACACGTGAACCTCTGGCGTTATATGGAGCAGAAGCAATGTCGGGTCCAACCGTAGTGAGATGGTGCCTGCAATCTGACCAAGGTGTCAGAGATGTGATTCTGATCCGGAAGGAAGGCCGTCTACATCGACCACAGAAGATAATGTCAAGGTAAACGAGGAAGTGATTCGCAGCAGTCGCTGATTTTCCAACAAAGACGACATTCTCAGAGATGACATCGAATAGCACAGTGACCAAGAAGAATTTCTGTCGCCGAGGAACTGAACGACTGGCAGAAAGTTTCGACCGTTGTTTACAGACACTTGGTGACTATTACGAAAAGCAGTGTCACGTATATGTGTCATTTTGAAGTGTAGTACAGAAGGTAATAAATGTTACTTAATTTAGAAGGAAAACCAAAGCGTCGAAACAGCTTGATTTATTCTTTACGCAGATGCAGCATAGGTGCTCAATGAACATAAACTGAAATCCTTTACGTAAAGGTGTCCGATGTAAAATTTCTACTTCTTCTCTGGGGCTGACGGAAGAACTTATTTCCTTGCTTTGCGGATATACTCTGTCTCTTTTTTTCTTCAGCATGAATATAAATGCGTAAATGGGTTAGTGTATAATTTAGTCCACGATGACGTTTTTTCAGACCAGCCGTCAATTTTGGAAAACCTGTTGCAATGTTACCACGCGTCCGGCTTCACACAACTCCCACGAGAAGAGGACAAAACATCTGGCGCTCCATCTTTTCGTTTATTTAAAGACACCTGAAAAAAACGTGACGGAGTCTGATTCATAATAAAGATTAAAATGCGAGACAAATAAAAACAAAAACGTTACACAAAACACAAAACAAATGAAAAGAGCTAAGCCACAGCCGTGGGAGCTGTAATATGTTGGAGCCGTCGCGCTCATGTATGTCTAATCATACCGGGTAAATTTAGATAACCTTTACTTATGATGGACAGTGCAAAAAATCTACTGTCTACATCCTAGGACGAAACAAGTATGATATTTACTGATCCAGATAAACTGTGGAACTCACCTTACTCCATAAGAGAATGAATTAGGATAGTATGAACCTAATGTTTCGTCGTACTACCGCCTTTTGCCGTGTAGCTGATTACCCGTTACCGTTGTGGTGGGAAAAGGAGCTAAAATGTATAGTTCGGTTTGAGGCAAGTGGTTTTTCTCTGGGACAGCTCGGAATGATTTAGAGGGTAGAGTGTTGCCTACACATTCTGCAGTTATCGTAATTTTCAGAGGCAGTTTAGTTCTCAGCTATTGCGACTGAAGGATAATTACTGCTTGTAGTCTTGTAAGGGGCACCCAAATCAAAACGAGACAGATAGGAAAAACTGAGTAAACTATTATTTCAAAACTTTAGTACATTTATCCCTGTAGCAGCCAAAACGCTCAATTTCGTCGTGTAAAAATGTTAGGCGTTACTTAAGTAACAATGATTTTATGCAACGTCCACCTGTTCGTCAGAAGCTAATAGACAGCCATGAATGTGTTTTCTCAGCGCTCCAAAAATAAGGGAATCGCACGGGGAAAGATCTAAACACCACAAAGGATATGGAAGGGCTTCCCCTCGAAATGTCTGCAGCTTAGTCGAAACAACATTGGCAACACGTGTGCGGGCGTTATCTTGCAACAACGTGAGGCCGCGCATGCGTGGACCTGGTGATGTGTCTCAATTTTTGCAAGGTGACCACGTACTCGTGTGCATGAGTTGTGGCAACGTGTTCCAGAAAGTCAGAGAGCAACGGACATTTGCAGGAAAGGAATAGTGTCAAGATGACTTTCCCGGAGCTCGTGCTTTGGAATTTTTCGGTGGGGTTGAATCGATGTGCATCCATTGTTAGCTCAGATGCTTGCCCTCGGACGCTAAATTCGACATACGAGACAGGAAACGATATTCTTAATCTTGATACGGTTCCAGGTGCTGTAGTGATGTCGACATCCTGTTCAATTTCTACGCCGTGCTCAAGCTATTGGAAACTCTCGAACAGATTTTACGGGTTGTCAGACGCTCTGTCACGATGGCGTAAGCGTTAACGTGACTGATGCCCAACATGATCCGAATATCTTCCACCGTCCATCGCCTTTACTAACGGCAGCATCCATCGCAGCAATGACACAACGTGTAATAACACGGTGAATCTGCCCTGGCAGACTGCTGTGGTTCGGTGACATCCGACTTTCTCGAAGTAGTTGATTCCACGCAAACACATGCCCACGTTGAACGCACACAGTAATCAGTGACATGATGTCGAGCTCGTCAAATAGGCAAAGGGCATAGAGATGAACGCGCTGTTTCTCCCCGACTGATAATAGAAGGCATTTCTATACACACATCCACCGATGCTACCAACGACCGGTCCATGTTCATAATATACAATGATTAGCCAGCACATTACGACCACCCATCTACTATCGCTACAATCTCGTCCAGGCGACACCAGCGTCAGCTGTCGAGGAATGACTGCTAGTCAGATACACGCAAGTGGCATGTAGTATCAGTGAGTACTCTGTCCGTATGTAGAAAGGGGAACGTGCGCGATCTCAGCTTCACCGATGGCGCATTGTGATGGCCCGGTGGCTCGGGCGAGCATTTCGGAAACTGCACGACTTGTCGGCTGTTGGAGGGGTGCTGTTGTGAGTGTTATCAACACATGTCGAATCCAAGGTGAAACCACGTCAAGACGTCGTATGGTTGGGCTGCCACCCATCGTTACAAATGTCGGACGTTGGACGCTGGCCAGACTGGTAGAAAAGGACAGGCAGCGAACTGTGGAGGAACTAACAACAGGCTTTAATGCTGGGCAGTGTACAAGTGTGTCTGAACACAATGTACATCATTTGTTTACACCATGACATCGGAAACTACGACTGAAATGAGCACAAGACGATCGACACTGGACGTTGCTGCAGTGACAGAGCGTTGCACGGTCTGATGAATCCCGATACCATTTTTATCCTGCCGATGGGAGAGAGGGCTGCAATCTGTCGTATTCCATGAGAGCAGCTCCTTGACACCTGCACTGCTGCACGGAGAAATTTGTCGATGGCTCCAATAAGCTTTGCGGAACCTTCAAGTGGGCATCCACCTCGCGCCAGGTTCGTTGACGACGAATAAGTTTCGTACGCTGGCTGCAGACCATCACTTCCTGACGATCATGTTTCCCGATGTCAGTGGCATTTTTCAAGAAGATAATGCACCATGTGACAAGGCCAGGAGTGTGACGGAGTCGTTAGAGGAACACAGTGGTGGGTTACAATTGATGTACTGGTCCCCCAACTCCCCAGATCTGAAAGCGATGGAGCACATGTGTGGAGTGTTTGAACGTGGCGTCGGAGTACGCAGACATTCTTCCCGGAATTTACTGAATTTAGGTGACTTGTGTGTGCAGACGTGGTGCCAACTCCTCCAGCGACCTACCAAAGCCTCATTGGTTGCACGCTACGACGCGTTGCTGCTGTTATCCGTACCAAAGATTGACATTCCGGCTTTTAGGTAGGTGTTCATCACTGATCAGTGTAGTCTTCTCGTTTTCCATTTGACTATCCCTTATATTCTTCTAATATTCGAATGGCGTCATCAATTATTCTGCGTGAGGAGAGGGGTTATGTCAAGCTTACCAACGTTAAGTTTCCTCTGTTATCCACCGATGAATGCCACGATGGCACGTTACACTACGACATGTGGTTTACTTTCACTATTGAGTCTGCGATCAAGATCTCACGTTTCCATACTGTCCGGGAGTATCACTCGGATGGAATATTTTTAACGTAGTAAAATGCCGCGAGCCGTATTTCCACAACTTCTATCTGTCTGGACATTCAGTGATGTAGGTCTGACAGCTTAGTGGGTGAAATATATTTATGACTGGAAATAAAACGAAAGACTGAGCGGAAAAGCCGTTTCGGCGATTACAGACAGACCTTTTGTAACTGAATTAAACGGCACATAAACTGTGTGTTGGTCCTATAAGAGCATTCATAACGCCCTTGCGTAAGCTTCACAATCTATGTACAATGGATGGGATTGTGTGTAATGTTTCATTCAGTACGCAGTGAAATAAACGATTTCTGTGTGTCAGTAGTGTGGAGACAGTGTAATAAAAAGCAGAATTAATGTCGACGTGCGAGCCGCCATCTTTCCGCAGTGAAATTCGGTGGTGGTGCTCATCACTTGCAATGGCTTCCTCAGACTGTTACTCACATTCTGACATCAAGCTCAAATTATGCCATATGAGCTGATCACATCTGAAGGACGTAGTTTGGTTAATTCGTATCAAACAATTGATACTAGGAACCTGAAAAGTAGTGAACATACAATTCTCGCACGACAGTATCACATATTCCGTCTGCTATGGTAAAACGGGGATATATATCCATATGGGTGAGGTGGGCAACGGCTGTAGTTCTCCAGTTACCAACTTTACAGTGTTACTGGTCAGTTGATAGTGAGTCTTTGTCGCCGTTAACACACTGATAATTCCCTTGGTCCTTTATTTCCACAAAGCATTGTCATGATTTTGATTTTTCATGCGTCCTAATACTATATACCCTATCAGTCCTTTACCATTTGTCCGTGTCTTAGTCTGGGCCAATCCTTATTAAAATCTTTAAAACATTATTTACACAATGCCACAGCCAAACAGCAAATGACTCATCCACGTCGGAAGGTAAGAAGATAATTGGCGAACTTAATCATGAGTGTTGGAGGAAAGCATCAACACAAGCTAAAGCCATGTCTAGACTCAAAGAAACTGAAATTTACTCCTTTAATCCAGATACAGTTCCAGACAACCCTCTTACAAGTGATTCGTCTGGACTTGCAGACAATGAAACGATCAACCCCACAGGCCGAAGATCCGAGGAAAGAACGTCGTAATCTCAGTCCTAGCCCAATACTAGAGCGGACACCCCTACTACAGCAGACAACATTCCCCAGAGTCCCGTGACCTCAGCCTGGGCTCTCTACCAAAGTTGACGACATTTGCCATATACCTTTCAATGGAACAAACCAAATCACACCAACCAAATACTGAATAATACTCCACTTATACTGGCTGGAGTAAAAACGCAAAGTAACTAACGTCGAAAAATTAAAGCTACATGTTTGACATCAGAGTAAAATATTAAAAAACTAAAATTCAAACTTGATGAAAAGGAAGGTCGTTAAGAAGGTTTTGTCTAAGAAGGAGATTCAAGTGACTCAGGCAGCTCAGATACACCAGAGGAAAATGAAGATTGAAAGACAGTGCGTTGGTTGTGGGGAGAATTATTTAAAAGTGAAGGAAATGTGTGATCTGATTCAATGTGTAGGGTGCACATGCTGGCTACCCGAATCCTCCACATCACATATCATATGTCCCATCGATGTGGTAGTGTGATTTGTACCAAGCTTTAGACCTCAGCATCGTACATACATTTTGATATGTTAGTTTTAAGTTTCATTTTATTTACAACAATGGGATTTTCAATAATTTTCTCTACGAAACTTACCTTATCAAACAGTTGAATACAATAATGATAAGGTTATTGAATACTTTTTTAATAGGTTTCCTGTCCCAGGAGCTTAGCCACCTACGCAAGGACTTCAGGGACAACGACAATAACGTCCATTGATTAAATGAAGTGATTTCAAGAAAGACTCACAACAAGACCACGGACTAGGAACAAAGAAAGGACCTTGCTCTCTTGCCATTCTGTGGTTCCGTGTCAGGAAAGATAAGCCGCCTGCGGAAACGACGCAAGATCAAATCGATCATCGGGCCTCAGACAAAAATCCGTCAGTTACTGAGACCAGTTAAAGACGCAGCAGATCTCAGAAAACCCGGGACCTAAAAGATAACTTGCGAGTGTGGCCAGTCTTATGTCGGACAAACAGTAAGTACTGCGGAACAACGCAGGAAGGAGCATGAGGTGTTTTATTGCCCACGCTACGCCGAGAATTCTGCTCAACTGAGCATACTTTAGAAACCGAACACCTGATAAACTTCGACGAAACATCCGTCGCCGCTCTCACTAACGGCTTCTGGGACTATGTAATTAAAAAACCCACTGAAATAAAAATCACCGATAACACCCTAAATAGAGAGAAAGGCCTGCGGATCAGCATGACGTGGGATCCACGTATCGCGTGGTTGAAGCGGGGGCGTCGAACACAGAGTTAACATGATGATGATGATGACGATGATGATGATGATGAGGTCCCATGCTTCGAGGAGCGTAGGGGACGATATTGGAGACCCGCACCGCCGACTAGGCAAGGTCCTAGAGGAGGTGCTTTGCCATTGCCTTCCTCCAACCGTCAGCTCGTGATCTTGCTGTAGAATTCTCCCTTCCCGCGCACTGGGTCCCGCGTGCGATTCCCGGCGGGGGCAGGGATTTTCCCTGTCTTGACATAACTGGATGTTGTTCTGTCATCATCATCATTCATACGTCAGTTGCGATGCCGTGAGCACCAGTGGCGTTACAGCCAGTGACTAGCGTATGCAAAGGACGTACTAGTAGCTCACTGGCAGTGATAGAACTTGACAATGGCCAAGGAATCCTCGGCAGAAAGATCGTGTAATTTTAATTACTTGACGCGGTTTTAAACAAGGAAACATTTTATTCAACGTTACCCCCCTGAGACGCTGCTCATCAGTCGTGAACATTCTAAAGGCAACTGGTTAGAACACGGTCATGAGGAGAATTTACTTTCATCTCTGTCATTTTCATTCCCAACAACCATTTCTGTTTTTATGGCTAGTAACTGTTAACAGTGCGTCCCTTACGACTCCCACCAACGGCCGCTGTTTCACTTGTAGAGGAGGTGACCAAAACATTATCCATTTAAATGTAACTTAATTGGATGAACGATTAATATGTGCAGTCAACGCACTGAAAGAGTGGCATTGCAATAAATGCTAACACATGAACACACGCATACACACATACGCGCACACACACGCACTCACACACACACGCACGAAAACCCCTTTGAATTTAACGCTTCATTTCTTCGAACTGTATGATTGCAATAAATGCTAACACATGAACACACGCATACACACATACGCGCACACACACGCACTCACACACACACGCACGAAAACCCCTTTGAATTTAACGCTTCATTTCTTCGAACTGTATGAAGAAACGGATTTATTATTGTGGGAAATAGAGAAACGCACACCTGAGCATGTGTTCACTTTTGTTCTTTAATTTATAGAGACTTTTATAGTACTGGTGTATCGTACTATAAAGTGCCATCAAAAAGACGAAAACATTGGACAACGTGAAAGGCCTCTGTTGGATTCCTTTCATGTTTAATTTCTTAAATGTGTTGTCATTTACGGCATAAATTCCTCTTCTAAATTTACTGTGGCGTTTCTGACTATCTGGGAGGAGACTGAGTAGTGGAACGTGTTACTTTTACACATAAACAAGAACGATCTGTCACACTACTACACTTTCAAACACAGTTTATATGTAATTCATGTCACACAGTCTCATACGGAACCTACATCCGCTTTCTTTTATATACTGTATATGATAAGATACTGTCATCCCCCTTCCCTTCTGTGTGAGAGGATGAATGAGCAAATGTATTTCTAGTTGCATGCTTGAGGGTAGCAGACAAGCCTGTCTGCTAGAGAACAGTAGGACCAACGTCGGAACAGGTAGCTACGCTTTCTAAAAGCAAAGAGGTTTCTATCCTTAGTATGGTCCTGTCCGTCCGTTGTCATGTTGGTACAGGAAGCTGCCCCTCTGGCCACTTCCGTTTGTATTTGTGAGCCACCCCTCAGGAAGGGACCAGTCAGTCTGTCCGTGGCGAGCGTCTGAAATGGTAAGATCTCCGGCTAAGCGCGTGTCTGCTAAGTCCGTAGGACAATTGATTTATTAAGTTCAGCCTAACTGAAAACTTAATCACCTTTATTTCAGGTTTAGCTCTAAAATATCTAATGTTATCTTAAATTGCAGCGCAGTGTAATTCTCGTGTGAAGTTCAGAATATATTCCGGTAGTTGCTTTGTCACTACTTTGTGAGTAAAGTGGAACCACGTGTTGATCAGTAACTCTAACTAAGTTCATCAATCTTAAATGCGAATGTGCGTGAGATTATAACGTCTCGTCTTGACAATATTTTTCAATATAGCAACTTTTCTTTATGTTCAACCCACGTGGGGTGTACTTTGTGAAACCAGTACCACGTGCTTATACAATTGTTTGACCCATCAGGTTAATAGTAAGACGATAGTAACCAGTTCGAGGTTTTTCTTTTGTGAATTGCTTTTCGATCTAATTTATTTTAATTATCAAAAGTATTGTGGAGTTACACTCTTTGTGTAAACCAAGTTGACCGCTTGAAGCATGTGGTGTAATCATCAAAGAAGCCCTCCGCTATTTTTTCGGGAAGATTTCACAAAGAGTTAATATGAATTTAGTATACCAGTGTGTGGTAATTACACGACGGACAGGATTGTGCTACGAACGTAACTTCTTTGGGTGAAAATTGAATCGGTTGGTAGTGGTTAATTTTCTCTTGCATATGTTTCAACGTTCTTTGTGTGTTGTTTTATGAATGCAGTGTTGTATGCAGTCTCCCAATCTTGGCTCCATATTTGGTGAGATCCATAAGATTACAATCTCACATTTTCACAATCCAAAATAAGACACCAGTTTAGTTAGGAATCAAGTTTAATATGCTGAAATTTCAATGATCAATGTTATAATAAATTTCCAAATATAAACTGATTTATTTCTTTTTACTTAAATTCTCTTTTATATATGTATCACCGGTTGTCGTATGACTATTAGAAGATTATTATTAATGTTAGTCTGGTTAGGAATTTGCTAAGCTAGACTGGATACCTGGTGAAACAGTTGCTCAGTAATGCCAGGTTAACTTCCGCAGACAGCTCACAGCTTTTAACCCACTTTCATTGGCTATCAGTACCGCGTTCTTAGCAAGTTAAAGCAACAACGTTACACATGGCGACCCTGTTCTGTGATTCCGTTTGACTCTGGAATCTCTGAAACGTTAGATTGCGAGCGTGTTATAATCTTAGTTTTTTTTGCCCCTGCAGCGCTCAAACAACTTCTGCGTTGTTTCTGAGCAGACTTTCAAATGATTCACGGCGTTGTTGAGCGGCATTGTGTTGTTTATCTTGTTGGTTTATTTTCTATATTTCTGTGTTTTATATGTGTGTGTGTTTATTTTTCTCGCTTGTAAATTCCACTGTTTCGATCAAAGATAAAAATTTGTTTTACTTGTGAAAAAGTGCGTACTAAGTTGGGTACCTTTCATGTGACTGTCCTAATTTTTCGGGATACATTTATTCTGATTAGTGTGTTGCGTACCGGGCATAAATTGAACTAATGCAGACTCGTAACCAAGCTAAAAGTTGGCGGTCCAATAACTTAAGCAACATGGACCAAGGGGGTAATTTGATTTCGAATATTAACGCGTCAGACGGTTCCGAAAATGCATTGGGGAATACTCCAGAGGAAATGCAAAACAGCACGAACGGGCTCACATCAGAGCCAGAAATTAATTTGCCTCCAACTAATTAAATTGATTTGGCAGAACTCATGAAAGCCTTATTGCAACAAAATAAAGAAAACGCAGAGAAATCTGAAAAATCGATCCGAGAACTAGGTGAACAAATGGCGAAGAAATCTGAAAAATCGATCCGCGAGCTAGGCGAACAAATGACGCAGAAATCAGAAAAATCGTTCCGAGAACAAAAAGAATCATCTGATAAATCGATCCGCGAGCTAGGCGAAGAAATGACGCAGAAATCAGAAAAATCGATCCGAGAGCTAGGTGAACAAATAGACGAAAAACTAATCCAGCAGACAAATAAAGTTGACAAGTCGATGCAGAGAGTGTCCGATGATATCTCACAAAGAATAAACAATCTGGCAAGTGAAATAAAAAGTGATATTATGAAAGAATTAGGCCGTACATTTGAACAAATCGATGATCGTCTGCAAGCCTTAGAACAGGGCAAGCGGAGTCGCGATGCGGAATTGAAAGAGAGCGAAGAACAGCTACTTAGAAATTTTCAAGCGCTGAGTGAAGAATGCCAAAGAGAACGCCAGCAGGTACTCTCGAGGGTCCAGGAGGCGGAAACGCATTATCCAGCGTCCATTAGCAACACAGTAGCGGACAACAGTCAAGCGAATCACGCCCTAGAACAGCAAGTAGAACAATTGAAGCAGACTGGGGTGGAGGACAATAGACAAATACATGATAAGATTGCGGCATTAGCGGACATTGTAGGCACAATGACGGTGACGGAGAGCGATAACAATACTACACAGGTAGCGGCTGCAGAGACCGAAGAAGTGCGTTCGCTTCTTAGATTCCAGAAGGGACAGTTCAAAGTGAACAGGCGGCACAAAGCTGTAACAGGCGAATTACAAGAACGCGTGGCGCATCTGGAAAGTCGCATTGGGTGTGATTCCGAACTCGCCAATAGCACTAAAAATAGCCGTACGGACAGTGCAGAGAGGGACTCCGGCCACGAGGGAGATTTTGACGACAGGGAAGAATGTATTTTGAGGGGCAGACATGAGAAAAATAGAAACATTCAAGGGCCTCGCCGGGAGGAAATGCGGGGATTTGATTTCAAACATTTCCTTACGGTGAGAAAGTTTGAGATATTTCGAAATTCCCAAAAAGGAATACATCCACGAGTATGGCTCGAGCAATTTGAGTTTTGTCTTCCCCCGACTGGGCAAGTTCACATAAGATAGAATATATGTGTGGCTATTTGGAAGGCGAACCGGCGATTCGCATGAGTTCGGCAGCGCGTCACTGCAACTCCACTCGGGAGTTTCGACAAGCCTTTCTGTCCGCCTATTGGTCGGAAGCGGCACAAGATAGGGTCAAACATGGCATAATTATGCTGCCAAATTTGAACCAGTCTGGTTTCGGCAGCCCAGCACGCCTATTCGACCACATGCTGCAGGCAAATCAAATTTTATACGACCCATACGGGCCTGCGGAACTAATTAGGATATGCATCACCAAATTGCCGATGCACTTGCGCCACGTCATTCTTGCGGGACGATGCAAAGAGGACGTGGAAACGTTTAAGACACTTCTCCAAGAGTTGGAATACCATACAGGAGAATGCCCGCCTAATCAGGAACAAAGTTATTACGGGGCACAGCAGCGCGATCGGAGTCGTGGCCGTAGTACTAACCAACGGCGTGACTGGTCGTCGCGACGATAACGGAACAATAATCGGGACCGGCCGTATAGAAACTGGGGTAACAGTCGCGAACACAGGTGGAACAACGGAAATGATCGAGGACGTGGACAGAATCGTGAACGCAACAGTTACGGCAACCAGAATCGATACTACGGTGAACATGGTGGGAATAGGACTATAGGCGGAGCACCTCATGATGTTGAAATTCGGTCAGCTAACCCTAGACATAATCCAGCAAATGGAAATGAACAAAACCGGCAATGACAAACGATCAGCGCAGAAGGCGCCCAATCGGAACAAATGAACTACATGGCAAAGGAGTGCACACGGTATATAGAGAGGGAAGATATTAGAGAGGTTTTGTTGCAAGAAACTACGAGTGCTAAAATTTAGGGAATAAATCCAGTCGTGACAGTTGCAGTAAACGAAATATGTTTAAAGTGTGTCGTTGACACTGGAAGCCCTTTCTCGATAGTGAGCGAGGCAGCATTTCAAAAATGCGAAGGGACTGGGACTCGGCCCGTTTTTCAAGTGCGAGGAATAAAGGTGAAGGGCGCAATCTACGGTAAGAGCATAGAAATCCGAAGGCAGACTCGGCTTAATTTTACCTGCCAGGGAAGAGAGTTTGAGTACAACTTCTTTGTGCTCCCAATGCTGAATGTGGCAATGATTTTAGGAAATGACTTCATGAATGCCCACCATGCAGTAATTGACATGGGTGGAGGAGTAATGACAGTTCAAGTTGGGGATCAGGCAATTAATTTAGTATTTGATGAATGCATATTACGTGCCGAGTCAGAAATTAGTTGCCTAAAATTTCAAGCTCAAACCGAGTCGCAACCCAGACTGGAGCTGCTCGTGAACTATGTAAGTGAGTCGTGCTCTACGTCTGGTGAGCAGGGGAAAGATGTTGCTTTTGCTGATGCACCGAGAAAGAGCATCGCTGGTGTCAGCACCACGGACAGGGAAAAGGAGAAATTGTATTGCCTACTTAGGAATCATGAACGGGTATTTTCTGAGACTCCGGAGGCGATTAAGGGTTTTACTAACCAATTCAGAGTACGTGACCATCAGAAGTTTTCTGTTAGACCGTACCCTATTCCCGTGTCATATAAAGCCCCGGTGGAGAAGGAAATAAACAAGATGTTAGAACAAGGAATAATTGGGCGGCCAGTAAGCTCGTACAACTCACCCTTGCTTGTCGTGCCAAAACGCGACAACTCAGTTCGTTTGGTGCTAGACTCGAGACAGATAAACACAATTATTATGTCGGAAACGGACAGGCCTAAGAGCCTTGAGGAACTCTTACAACGTTTCCACGGGGTAAAGGTACTATCATCTGTCGACCTCCGTTCGAGGTTTTGGCAAATCGTGCTACACCCATCTTGCAGATTATATACAGCGTTCCTGTGTTACGGAAATTGTTTCCAATTCCGGCGTCTCCCGTTCGGACTAAACGTCTCATCAGCTGCTTTTATAAGGGGATTAAATAGCATTTTATCTGATGACTTGAAACAGCGAGTGAAAATTTACGTGGATGACATATTAATTGCGGAAAAGTCGTGGGAGGACCATAATGACGTTCTGAACATGATTACTGGATGTTTTTGAGAAGGCAGGTGTAACAGTCAACTTAGATAAGTCACAGTTCGGACGAGAGAACATAAAATTCTTAGGCCATATTGTCTCAGCAAATGGAATACAACCTGACCCGGAGAAAATTGCGGCGATAGCGGAGTGTGCAATGCCGACAAATAAAAAACAGTTGCGAGCATTCTTAGGCCTGTGTAATTTTTATAAGCGATTTATAAATTATAGTGTACTTGGTACACCACGTCTATGTGGACTAACAGGGAAGAACGCTTTGTGGGTCTGGGATCAAGAGGCACAGGACGAATTTTATAAATTGGAAAAGGCCTTGGTAGAGGCTCCCATCCTCGTGCATCCCGACCTGACACAAGAATTCTGTTTAATGACGGGCAGTTCCTTGTCAGGATTAGGTGCAGTACTGTTTCAAACGGAAGGAAATGATGATATTACAACTAGGAAAACAATCTCGTTTGGAAGCAGGGTGCTCTCTCGATGTGAAAAAAATTATTCCGTGACGGAACTCGAAGCACTCGCGATAGTTTGGGCATTCTCAAAATTTAGGTATTTCTTATTTGGGAGGACCACCAAGGTGTACACTGACCATCGTGCACTCCAATTTCTTATGAGCACAAAAATCACGCATGGGAGACTAGGACACTGGGCACTATACCTACAGGAATATAACTTCACTGTAGAATACATTCCTGGACAGAAAAATGTAATTGCTGACGCTTTATCGCGCATTCCTATAGGTTTGGTTCACACAGAAGAGGGGGAACTCGGTGAAAATAATTTTAGCATCCTATACTTACAGAATGTAGCGTTCGAGAATTTTGTTACCACCTGTTTAGGGAGTATAGCGGACGAACAGGATATGGACGCAGTATTGAAAGATATAAAGAAGAAGTGGGAGGACAAGGAGAATGTAGAAATACGCCAGTACTACTTAGTGCGCAATAGAATACTATTCAAGAAACGAGCCCCGGACGACTCCAGATGGGTGTTGGTGATTCCGGAGGAACTCGTAAACAAAATTATATGGTACATACATTTGAGTTATGGTCACTTTGGAGCACAGAAATGTTGTGAAAAACTGAAAGAGACATGCTATTTTAATAACATGCTACGGCGTATTCGTGGTGTACTTAGAGTGTGCAGACCTTGTCAGCGAGCAAAGGCGGCCACAGTGACTTATGCTGCATCTTTGCACCCGATAATACCAAGCAAACTTTGTGACCTCGCGGCCGTGGATCTATTTGGGCCACTAATACGATCTAAAGCAGGTTTTGCATTTGTTTTCGTAGCGGTGGAGCTAACCTCCAAGTTTGTGTATCTGACTCCGTTGAAGCGAGCCACAGGAAGGGCAGTGGCAACTGCATTTGCAAGGCAGTTTCTGCCTGAAGTTGGGAGCGTGAAAAGGGTTATCTCGGATAATGGACCACAATTAATATCGCAATACTGGCAGCGGATGCTTCGAAGGAGAAGAATTAAACCTATATATATATATATATATATATATATATATATATATATATATATATCTTTCACCCCAGCTCGAACCCCAGTGAGCGTATTATGCGTGAATTAGGAAAATTATTTAGGTTATACTGCAATCGTGATCACCGATCGTGGGACATACACCTAAAAGGATTTGAGAACATAATTAATGAGTTGCCTAATACATCAAAAAAGCTTCCGCCAATCACTGTGCTAAAAAACAAGGAGCCCCCGAGCAAAATCAAAGAGGTGGTGCCTTGGCCACTAGAGCCGAGACTACGCCGGAACGCAATTGTTGACTTAGCTTTACGCAACATCAAGCGTGCAGCAGAAGCCAGAGTCAAGGCGTATAAGAAATACGTGAGAAAAACAGTGTTTCATGTAGGACGAAAAGTTCTTATCAGATCACACAAGCTGTCTAACAAACGGTCAGGTGTCTGCAAGAAATTTTTTAATCCCTTTAACGGTCCGTATCGGATAAGGAAGATTCCCCACGAAAACGCCATAGAAGTGGAAACTCTTCGATCGAAGAAATCGAAAGGGCTACACCATGTGTCTAACGTAAAGCCATACATTGAGTAGAAAGGTCAGTGAGGAGTAGAGAGGACGGTGAAGAGAAACAATTGATTAGTTTACATTTGTGATAAATGCATTTTGAATAATATGTTCTTAAAAATAATGATAAAGATGTTTCTATGTGATTGATTGAAGTGATGATTTTAAATTTTTTTTCTTTCCTTGTGCAATTAGGATTTAGGTTGGTTCAAATGTGAACATAAAAGGTTTCTTTGTGAACGAGTGAAATGCTGTTTATGTTTTTTTTTGTGTAAATTGAAACGAGTCGGTCCTGAGGGAAGCAAGATCTGTGTTGAATTAATGCAAAACTCAGGGGAATATCCGATCTGTGGGTATTATGGGTCTGGCAAACCCAGGTTCCCAGCTGTTAGTAGCCGTGTTTCCGATTTTCTGCTTTCAGTGCTACTATCTATCTATTACTATTCTATATCTGTCAGTATAAATGAGGATCTCTTACTATAGTATGCTTGCTGTATGAATATTTTAAGATAGGAGAACTCTGAGAAAGGAATGAGTAAGTTTAGAATCTTGAAAACAGGATGCGATAATACGATTGTTTAACCATTGGCTTCCCAATATGCGATGATATGTTAATATTGATGATATATGTCTTTTTTTTCTTTATAGCTGAGTACGTAAAGTGCTGTCTGTGGATTTCGTAAGTAGATTGATTCCCTTCAAGGTGAAAGAAGAGTTGTGGTTTGTGTAATTTGCGTGGCCTGAAATAGTATTATGGTAGTCAAATACGAGCAGTTCTTCAGCAAATGGAGAGGTACAGAGATATGGATCCTTTCTGTAGTCTTGATTGATGTTGAGCCAAAGCCTGGAAAACATATTCTGCGTTAAAACTTGTCCCAGAAAGCGACGTTTCTGTGTTTTGCTGATGCTGTGAGCATTACAGCTTACTGTTTTCGCTGGTGCGGGATGCACTGCAGCCCATATGATTTGTACTGAGGAAATTTCCCTCTTGAAGGTAGAGGAAGATTAAATAATTTTGATTATAGGATCGAAGGAAAGCTTGGCTTAAGTTAATAATGATGAAGCAAAACATTTGTCATTTAAACTACAGGAGGATTCGGATCTTTTATGTCTGTTGTAAGTTCAATATGTTAAGATGACACCGTTTTACAGAATAGAGGAGACCACAATTTTGCCATTGATGAAAAATGAATCCAGAATAACCACCACAGGCGAAATAACTGATTTAGAAGCGAAAGGTAAGTTAAAGAAGGAACGAAATAGGAGCAAAATGGGTAATAAAATGTAATATAACCTGTAGGATAAAATAAAAAAAGTTTTACCCTTCTCAGAGTCATCTGCGTGATTAATTCTTGTGATAACGTAATTTTAGATGAAATTTTCTTACTGTTTTATGTGTGACTATATAAGTATGATAAATGTATAATTGCGAGTCTCTTATCGGGTGTGTGAACTGGTATAAATGTTTTGATTTGCAAATAACCATTGTTCTTTCTACTTTGTATGTTTAAGGAACGTTTCTCCAAGTCTATCATGTGACAAGACGTATGCCGCGAGCGTCAAGAAGAGGACGAATTAGAACAATGTTGTAGTGGTATATACACGGTGTTGAAATAGCATTGAAGTAGCTTGTTGGCTTAACTAGTAGTGGATTGAAGTAAAATTTTGAGTAAAGCATATTTATGGGTAGTTAGTTTGTAGAATAGACAACAGGTGTGCATGTGTATGTGGGTAAATAACATGTGAACCCTATGCTGTCCTGACCTATACTTGCACAAGGCATAATCCTATTCATTTTAGTGAATTAATAAGTAGCATTTGATTTATTAAAACGCAAGTGAACCACATTAGTGATGTGGATTTAAATATTATATTGTCAGTTCATTTCAATTTAATTTTCATACTGTCAAGTCATTTCACTTCTATTTTTTTAAATTGTCAAGTCATTTAATTTTTATTTTTTATATTGTCGATTCATGTAATTTTTTTTATTTAAAAAAAAAATAAGTCTCACTTTTGTTCTTAAAAAATTGTGAAAGACAATACTAAGCGGTATTATGTATGACATTTGGTAATGACATAAGTATGATGAGCAATATCTGTGAATGCAGTTGAGAACGTGAAAGCGAACCGGCTAAACACTTACGAGACAGCGGGAGCAGCGAGGAGGAGGGCTAGTTGTAAACTAGCGGGTTTCCCAGCAGGACACGCTGTCCACCGGGCCACTTCGAGAGCGCGGCCGACAACAAAAGAAGGGTACGCGGCAAACACATTCCCTTGCACCTGGAGCTAATGGGCGGCCGCCCCGTGCGACCCTTCCTGGAGGCGATGACCTGAGATGGGCGAGCGGTCCACCGCGCGGAAATCCATCTGCTGGCAACGCACCACACGCACGCGGCCGTGACGAGACGGCCGCGGTGAATTGACAGAAGACAGGGGAGAAAGGGGCGTGGAGCCTTTTTGATACGTACTGTCCAGAGAAATTGGCAGACTTCAACGACGCCTACCAACATTTCCTGACGGATGCCCACTGTCAAACGACAGTAAATCATGGTTCGATGTTCTCTGGTCGCTAAGGGTGGCACAAAGAAGAGCCCTTAAGAGTCATCCTTGCCCAGGAATATCAAACCGGCTAGCCAATTGAGGATAATTCAAGAATGTAACAACACAAGGGGCGTGGAGCCTTTTGACACATACTGTCCAGAGAAATTGGCAGACTTCAACGACGCATATCAACATTACCTGGCGGATGCCCACTGTCAAGCGACAGTAAATCATAGTCCGATGTTCTCTGGTAGCTAAGGGTGGCACAAAGAAGAGCCATTAAGTGTCATCGTGGCCCAGGAATATCAACCAGCGTGTCAAACGTGGACACTACACGAATTTGACAACACAAACATGGAACCAAATCGAGATGTACGTGACACAGGCCACCAAGAGAAACTTCATGAGAGGGCAGAGACGGCGGGATGGCGCGCAACAGATGGACAAAAATCCCTACTGACAGCTGCGGCGACGAACCCCCCCCCCCTCCCCCGCCCATTATATTGTGCCTCGGAACAGTGGAAGTACTGAGTGTGTCAGTGAACAATGATTATACGGTCCTTAGTCCAGTGCATATACGTGTGTTTCTGTCACAGAAACTTTGACTCGTGTGTTTTGCAGGGGTTCGATTTATTGGTGCTTATTAGACTGACTCTTATAGTTTGCAGGTGTTCTATTTATTGTTTTTTTTAGACTTTGACTCTTGTACTTTGCAGGTGTTTTATTTATTGGTGTTTTTTTTTTTTTTAGATATTGACTATTGTACTTTCAGAGCTGTTTTATTGATCAATGTTTGTTCTTGTGTGATGTATTAGATTTGTGATATTTTGTTTCGTAAATACATTCCTGTGGCATTGCTTCGTTTATCAGATAGCTATTCATTCTCATTGGACTGCGATCGATTAGCTTTTGCATGGGGCATATTTATAGTGAGGAACACCATAAGGGTACCAATCGCTTAATTAATTGTAGTTTCAGTATAATAACACAGTGGTCATTGTTTGCTAACTAACTGAAATATAGTGGAGTGATTAAATTAGTGCCTCAAAGGTATTTTAATTCTACAATTTATTAGTTTTATGAGATATAGAATTTTTTTGCGATAACCACTTTGTAAAACATGTTTTTTCTCTTATCATTTTTTTGCTTTTGCGGATTGTGCATTGTAATGTTCTGCTTTATAATACTGTTGTTATTTCGTGTTCTTCTTTAATTGCTGTGGCACCTTTGCTATTTTCATAAATTTTGCTTGTTAATAAACAGTCATAAATTTTCCTGTGATGAGTTGGCTCTTGCAATGAGCAAATACTGGTGAACTCGATAAGGGTAACAACCAGAAATTGTTTTCATATTAATGACACAGGAACCATTGTTTTTACTTGCTGACCGAATTAGGTTTGCACTATCTTTTAAATAGGTGTAACAGATTGTGTTCTTTTTTTCTGTTTGAAATTAGTATATTTTAAAGATTTCTTGAAATTATTGTGTTTTAGCAAGTAGCTGGTGACCTTTTGCCTTTTCTTTACACTTTTGGTTTAAGTAGGGTGTGAGAAGCCTGCTTGGGAATGTCCTAGCATGGCCAGAAAATTCCCTGCACAGTCTTTTCCCGGAGCGTTGGGGTTATGAAAGGTCTCTGTTGGATTCCTTTCATGTTTAATTTCTTAAGTGTGTTGTCATTTACGGCATAAATTGCTCTTCTAAATTTACTGTGGCGTTTCTGACTATCTGGGATGGGACTGAGTAGTGGAACGTGTTACTTTTACACATAAACAAGAACGATCTGTCACACTACTACACTTTAAAACTCAGTTTATATGTAATTCATGTCACACAGTCTCATACGGAACCTACATCCGCTTTCTTTTATATACTGTATATGATAAGATACTGTCATCCCCCTTCCCTTCTGTGTGAGAGGATGAATGAGCAAATGTATTTCTAGTTGCATGCTTGAGGGTAGCAGACATGCCTGTCTGCTAGAGAACAGTAGGACCAACGTCGGAACAGGTGGCTACGCTTTCTAAAAGCAAAGAGGTTTCTATCCTTAGTATGGTCCTGTCCGTCCGTTGTCATGTTGGTATAGGAAGCTGCCCCTCTGGCCACTTCCGTTTGTATTTGTGAGCCACCCGTCAGGAAGGGACCAGTCAGTCTGTCTGTGGCGAGCGTCTGAAATGGTAAGATCTCCGGCTAAGCGCGTGTCTGCTAAGTCCGTAGGACAATTGATTTATTAAGTTCAGCCTAACTGAAAACTTAATCACCTTTATTTCAGGTTTAGCTCTAAAATATCTAATGTTATCTTAAATTGCAGCGCAGTGTAATTCTCGTGTGAAGTTCAGAATATATTCCGGTAGTTGCTTTGTCACTACTTTGTGAGTAAAGTGGAACCACGTGTTGATCAGTAACTCTAACTAAGTTCATCAATCTTAAATGCGAATGTGCGTGAGATTATAACGTCTCGTCTTGACAATATTTTTCAATATAGCAACTTTTCTTTGTGTTCAACCCACGTGGGGTGTACTTTGTGAAACCAGTAACACGTGCTTATACAATTGTTTGACCTATCAGGTTAATAGTAAGACGATAGTAACCAGTTCGAGGTTTTTCTTTTGTAAATTGCTTTTCGGTCTAATTTATTTTAATTATCAAAAGTATTGTGGTGTTACACTCTTTGTGTAAACCAAGTTGACCGCTTGAAGCATGTGGTGTAATCATCAAAGAAGCCCTCCGCTATTTTTTCGGCAACATTTCGCAAAGAGTTAATATGAATTTAGTATACCAGTGTGTGGTAATTACACGACGGACAGGATTGTGCTACGAACGTAACTTCTTTGGGTGAAAATTGGTAGTGGTTAATTTTCTCTTGCATATGTTTCAACGTTCTTTGTGTGTTGTTTTATGAATGCAGTGTTGTATGCAGTCACCCAATCTTGGCTCCATATTTGATGTGATCCGTAAGATCACAATCTCACATTTTCACAATCCAAAATAAGGCACCAGTTTAGTTAGGGATCAAGTTTAATATGCTGAAATTTCAATGATCAATGTTAAAATAAATTTCCAAATATAAACTGATTTATTTTTTTTACTTAAATTCTCTTTTATATATATATCACCGGTTGTCGTATGACTATTAAAAGATTATGATTAATGTTAGTCTGGTTAGTAATTTGGTAAGCTAGACTGGATACCTGGTGAAACAGTTGCTCAGTAATGCAAGGTTAACTAGCGCAGACAGCTCACAGCTTTTAACCCGCTTTTATTGGCTATCAGTACCGCGTTCAAAGCAAATTACAGTAACAACATTAGAAATGCAATTTCAAAAAATTCTCAAGTATTTTGAAATATCTGAGCGTGTTCCAGAGGAACATCAAGACTGTTAGTAGCCTGATGGAAACACTAATTACGTGGGAAGTCCTTTCATTTAATTCATGGAGCCTGGAGCCACACAGTTGGTGCGTGTTGCCGTTCAAACACTCAATTTATAGCTTGAATGAATCTCAATTTGCCCCGAGTTATAGCCACTTTTAACACAGGAAATTACTTTGTTTGGCACGCCTGTAGGAGGTTTTCAATTGCCTCTTTACATTACAGCCTACTGGGGAACACAAACAACATTCCTTTCGCCCAACTTCGACATAATAGTGTACTGCACAGTGTTTCAGACAAATTGCCTTTATTTTACGTCACATTGTAGCCTTGCAATTTTATGCCGCTCAACACAGCCCAACAGCTGTTAATGAGGTCGATGACCATATTAGCCCAATTCAGTTTAACTACAATCAATTATCGATTCATCTTCATGCATTCTGAGGCTGCATTGTTACTTGTAGCTCTTGATGGCAACAGTCCCCACAGTGCATCTCCGTATATTGGACCACAGCTGTTTCAGTACCCTTATGTAGCAGGGATGGCATATCTAGCAGTATTTAGTTTACCTGCAGTCGATTTCGGTGTCACATTACATGATCTTCAGACGTTCAATCATCTCTTGAGAGAGTGTCACAGCCGGCACTGGTGGAGAATGTGCTGACAGTAGCATCAGCACTTACCACAGCTGAGACAAGGGCGTATCTCACATCATCATCGGCACATCCTTGTCTCCAAGGCCATACTAGGAGCTGCATGATGCCATATGCCAAGAGAATGGAAAGGAATGGTGCCTCAGCCCTCTGCCTCAGCCCTCTGCCTCAGCCCAATCCCCCCCACAAATACCCTCTGCCCCACACCCCCTGCTCACCAGGCATTCGCACACGAATGCCAATATTTTTTGCGTGTTATGTATGCAGTCCAGCATGTGGCACACACACACACACACACACACACACACACACACACACACAGACACACACACACACACACAGACCTGAACGCTCACAAAGAAATGAATAGCCAAATGCATGAAAGTTCATCCCCCAACCTTCAAGTACATCTACATCTACATCTACATCTACGTGACTACTCTGCAATTCACATTTAAGTGCATGGCAGAGGGTTCATCGAACCACAATCATACTATCTTTCTACCATTCCACTCCCGAAAAGCGCGCGGGAAAAACGAACACCTAAACCTTTCTGTTCGAGCTCTGATTTCTTTAATTTTATTTTGAAAATCATTCCTACCTATGTAGGTTGGTCTCAACAAAATATTTTCGCATTCGGAAGAGAAAGTTGGTGACTGAAATTTCGTAAATAGATCTCGCCGCGACGAGAAACGTCTTTGCTTTAATGACTTCCATCCCAACTCGCGTGTCATATCTGCCACACTCTCTCCCCTATTAAGTGATAATACAAAAGGAGCTGCCCTTTTTGCCCCCTTTCGATGTCCTCCGTCAATCCCACCTGGTAAGGATCCCACACCGCGCAGCAATATTCTAACAGAGGACGAACGAGTGTAGTGTAAGCTGTCTCTTTAGTGGGCTTGTTGCATCCTCTAAGAGTCCTGCCAATGAAACGCAACCTTTGGCTCGCCTTCCCCACAATATTATCTGTGTGGTCTTTCCAACTGAAGTTGTTCGTAATTTTTTACACCCAGGTACTTAGTTGATTTGACAGCGTTGAGAATTGTACTATTTATCGAGTAATCGAATTCCAACGGATTTCTTTTGTAACTCATGTGGATCACTTCACTTTTCGTTATTTCTCGTCAACTGCCACCTACCACACCATATAGCAATGTTTTGTAAATCGCTTTGCAACTGATACTGGTCTTCGGATGACCTTACTAGACGGTAAATTACAGCATCATCTGCGAACAACCTAAGAGAACTGCTCAGATTGTCTCCCACGTCATTTATATAGATCAGGAACAGCAGAGGTCCCAGGACGCTTCCCTGGGAAACACCTGATATCACTTCAGTTTTACTCGATGATTTGCCGTCTATTACTACGAACTGCGATCTTCCTGACAGGAAATCACGAATCCAGTCGCACAGCTGAGACGATACCGCATAGGCTCGCAGCTTGATTAGAAGTCGCTTGTGAGGAACGGTGTCAAAAGCTTCCCGGAAATCTAGAAATACGGAATCAACCTGAGATTCCCTGTCGATAGCGGCCATTACTTCGTGCGAATAAAGAGCTAATGCATACAGAGACTATGCATACGTATTACCAGTCGCGTAGTCTCGGTTTCAACCGCTTATACATTACTTTCGACTGTTGTACAGCCCTGAAAACAGCTAACAACTATTCGAAAAACGAAGCTGTAGGGAATCGAAGCACATTTAAATTCAGTCTGCAAGAGAGCATAACATCTTCGATACAAGTTATATTGCCAACATTTCGTAACAATATTTCCTAAAATTCCAGTAATAATAAGAAACCAAGGCATCCAGCTTCACCTATACACCTCCTTTCATACTATTATGCATCCTTGATGACAGCACATAATAATCTCCCTGCTCCACCCCCCTTTTTTCCCATTGGAGGTTCGAGTCCACCCTCGGTTATGGGCGTGTGTGTTGTCCTTAGCATAAGTTAGTTTAAATTAGATTATGTAGTGTGAAAGCCTAGGTGCTGATGACCTCAGCAATTTGGTCCCATTGGAACTTACCACAAAATGAAGGGATAATCCCATTTACGCTATTTTGTGTGTTAGATGTCTGTTGGATGCAGAGAGAGACAGTCCTTCATGAATGTTATTCTTAATGGAAAGATAGAAAGCACATTGGTCAGACAGTACAATATAGCACTGTACTTGAATTTATCGAGTCACTCACAACCATATATTCTACACATGCAATGCATTTGCTCCATTTTCTGTTCATCTATATCTATGCACCTGTCGTGGTGAGCTGCCATAAGCCTGACAAAGTCCTCTCTCTGGTGAATCCATCTTTTAACTCTATCCTGCATTTACGTACTGCATTGTGGATCATCCTCTAGACATCGTTCCGGATATAATGCGTTGTGGAACCAACAGCAAGAGGACAGGTTCAGATTTACTCTAGCCATCCGCAACACACACATGAATACTGACATACAAATAGAGCAAAAGTATTGCATCCGTTGTGGGTGCTGGGCGCATTCGGCTACAGTACTGTAATATACTGCCCGACTAATGTGCTGTTCTATGTTGTACATAAGAATAATACTCACGAAGGACTGTCTCCCTCCATCCAAAGGACACCTAGTACACAAAAAAAGCGGAATTGGGACGATGATGTACATTCATCATGAATATTTAAGAGTATAAAAGGAGGAGTGATAGGCGCAGCAGGATGCCTTGGTTCGTGGTTATTCCTGGGGGACCTCTACAATATTGTTATGAAATATCGGTAATATAACTTGCATCGAATTTATATGCTCTTTATCAGGATGAATTTAGATGTGCCTACATCCAGTACAGAATCGTTTTGCGAAGAGTTTTTGGCTATTTACGGGGCTGTAGTACTGTGTGTGCATCATCGTTTGCTGTCCAGCATGAAAGGTCGCTATTTTGCTTAAATGTTTCGTGAATCCTACTCTCTCCGTCGTAGGTACGTACTTTGCCAGTTCATGACTAATTACTGTTATTATTATTATTATTAAGCTTGTATGACATCATTACACACAATTATTTCTATCTTAGTTACAGATGAGGGCATACCCATGGTACATTTTATGTCCTCCCGACCTGTTAAACTATGCCATAGCAAGAGCAGAACAGCTGTAAGGAATGCCTGCTCCGGTACTGAACGGGGACACTCACATGTTCCCGCCTGAACCAAAGTCCCTGTCTGTATGATGTCTTTCACGAAATTCTGGACCTGGAGTACTTCGTCTATGCTGCAGCATACCCACAACAGCCACCTGCCAAAAGAGTACAGTTACTCGCCAACACATACAATGCACTTCCATGTTATTAAGGAAGCGGTTTGAATTAAATTGCCGGCCGTAGTGGCCGAGAGGTTCTAGGCGCTTCAGTCTGGAACCCGCGAGCGCTACGGTCGCACGTTCGAATCCTGCCTCGGGCATGGATGTGTGTGATGTCCTTAGGTTAGCTAGATTTAAGTAGTTCTAAGTTCTAGAGGACTGATGACCTCAGCTGTTAAGTCCCATAGTGCTCAGAGCCATTTGAACCATTTAAATTAAGTCAGCAAGTAAATTTGTAGACGGAGATAGAGGTTTTGGCTTAAATTCTGTGTGAAATTTTCTCTCTCCCACGTAAATAAAAAAAAAAAAAACGGAGGAACAGATTTTATTTCACCTCGCCCACTGTTCAGTAATTTTCACTATCGATAACTTCTGACAGCAACATCTCTGTCTGTGGTAGCACTCTGCATTCCATTCCATTCCACAGCTCTTACGTGGTACAGTCTTTCCTTGAGAACGACAGCTGGTCACCTGTTGAAATATCGGCGGCTGTCAACGACGTTACCCAGCGGCAAAGCGGTAAATTATTTGAACACTGTATACACCTGAAGAAGCTCGTGTCTCCCGTGTTATACACGATATGTTACGAGAACCAACAGGGAGGAGCAAAACTGGAAAACCAAGAGCGAAGTCACTGTTCATGGACTGGTACGTCATCAGCATGGAAAGAGGAATGTGCAGCTGACGTTCGTCTACGTGCTAAGACAGACGGTACGTAAATCTGCAGACTCGGCAGATTTAATTGCTAGCGAATCGAAGTTTCTGAGATGTGACTGCGCTTGCAAACACAATTAAAGTTTGTTATAGTTCTATTAAGTAGAGGTATTATCTGTAACAGCATCTGTAGCTGACAATTGGTAATTTGATGTGTTCAGTTTTGCTTTCTTGTTCACGTACGGTCAGAAAGAATGAGTAATATTGGCTGATGTTTGGAGAAACAGACCGGACAAAGGGGAAGGTAGTGCTTAATAAATAAATTTCTTTTAATTATCAGGTTCAAATTAAATCATGAGGGTTTATTTTATATGGTTTCTAAACAGGTATGCACACTTGCTAACGAGAACAAACCGTTTATAAATTTCCTGCCTTATTGTAAAGCTAGTGTGTTCAGCGCGTAGTTGTTTGAAGCTCATTGTAATTTGTGGAATCCCAGTAAAGCAGTTAACAGCGTACAAAGTCTTTATTTTCCGAAGTTGTAATTTTTATCAGCTGATATTTACATAACACCATAGAATTTACTTCTGTAGACGATATTTTAAAAACTGACCATTTGGGTAAGAACTGAGTAAAACGAGAGAACACCATACAACTGTGCAACAGTGTCTTGTCCTTGTTTAAGCGACTAATGTCAAGTTTCTCTTGACAGCCTGTACATCTCTAATATATTTCTCATCCCTAAACGGATATCCTGTAATTGTTCATTAAGTAAGGTTAAGAGCGGGATTAAAATTCAGGAGGAAGAATATCAAGTGAGCACACACTGATGGCACTGCTGCCCTAAGTGAAAGTGAGGAAGCATCACAGTGTCTGTTTAATGGACCGGAAGGCTAGTTGGTACAGAACATGGGTTGAGAGTAAACTGAGGAAGTAAGAAAGCTATTTGAAGTAGCAGAAATGGGAATAGTGAGAAATGTAACGTCAGGGTTGGTGGTCACAATGTAGACGACGTTAAGGAATTCTACCTTGTCAGCTGAATAACCCATGATGTACAGTGCAAGGAGAACATAAAAAACAGACTACTACAACAAAGAGGGCGTTCCTAGCCAGGAGAAGTGTACTGTTGTCAAACATAGGAATAAATTTGAAGAATAAATTTTTCATAATCTACAATTGAAGCTCAGCATCAGCTGGTAGTGAATCATAGTTAGCGGGATATTCGGAATAAAAAAGATCCGGAGCGCCAGAGATGTGAAGCTATATGAGAAAGTTCGAAATCAGGTGTACTATGGATTAAGGAGATTCTCTGCAAAATCACCCGATGGGGAACATATGGAAATTATTGACAAGAAGAAAGGACAGGATGATATTAAATGTGTTGTGTGCAAATGCTACTCTGAAATGAAGTGGTTGGCACAGCAGAGGAATTTTTGGCAAGCCGGATCGAACAGGTCAATAAATAAACAAATAGTAAGCTCACTCATTGTTACCCCGCCTCATGTGTTGTCAGTTTCGGTGATGCTTTAGCTAAAATCGTATGAGCTTTATTTTCGTATCCTTCAATACAGATAACGAACGTCTCGTATCTTTATTTGCTCCAATTAGCCTTTCTGTAAGCACTGGATCACGAGCTTATCTCGTATACAAGTGTCAAATACTCTCCTGGGTGCAGTGTTGTTGATGCGACAGGACAGAAATCCAGCCTGCAGTCTATTTTGACCTCTAACGGAATGCGTATTGGAACTCAGTAGTTTCACGGTGGTTAGTCGTAATGGTACCACGTCTTCACTAACTAAATCCCTTTACCTCAGAAATACGTAATATGTTACTAACTTCACATAATTAACTTATGATTCGTGATATCAGAGTACTTCAGCGGCAGTGTGTGTATGTGGTGCACCAAAGGAGATGTAGGGGACGTGCAACTAAAATGGAGGGGTAACCACAGAGGGGTCAGACTAACCCGTAGTTCCTGAAGACGGGCATTAGTCTTTTCAGTTTTTCCAGGTGGTACAGTAGTGATGACTGACTTATCTGGCGTTGTATCATTAGCCGGCATGCATTGCATTTTTTTGTAATGCAAATGGTTAATTGTAAGGGGAACCACAATGATTATTTATTTTGGCCTAATGGTATGCAATTCTAGAGTGTGGGCTGATAATGATGGCATTCACTTGACTTAGAACTACTTAAACCTGACTAACCTAAAGGCATCACACACATCCATGCCCGAGGCCGGATTCGAACCTGCGACCGTAACAGCACCGTAGTTCCGGACTGAAGTGCCTTGAACCGATCGACCACAGCGGCCGGCGGCAAAAACAAGACTGTCATTCCCAGCGTCGGAGCATGTAATGTTATATCCGTTAAACAAATAGGTTAGTTAGGGAATTTAAATAGAGAAATTCATAATTTGAAGCTGGATATAGGGGGAGTTAGTGCTGTTCATTGACAGAAGGAACTGGAATTTTGCCGTCGTATGAGCGCAAAATTATAAATACAAAATCAATTAAGGATAATGTTGGAGTAGGCGTATTAATGAGTGAATGAATACTGGTCAGCTACTGTAAACAACAAAGGGAACGCATTTTGGTAGCCGAGAGAGACATGATACCAAAGTCGACAACAGTGCCAAAAGTTTAAGCTAGCGCCGTTGACAGTGATCTAAATGATAGAATGTATGACGAGATAAAGAAATTATTCAGATGGTTAGAAAAGACGAAAATATACTTATGTTGGGTGATTGGAATCCAGTGAAAGGAGGAGGAGGAAAAAAACTAGGGGAATATGGACTGGGAGAAAGGAATGGAAGACTAACGTGCCTGATAGAGTCTTGCAAAGAGCGTAATTAAATCATCGATGGCACTTGGTTTAGGAACCATGAAAGAAGGTCGTGCACGTGGAAGAGAGCGCGGGCACGGGCATGGTAAGACTGAGACTTCTAAGCTAGGTTCTAATTTATAAGACAGTTCCAGAGGCAAGTGTTGAATCTGACGTTTAATGTATTGGTTATGAAGTAGAGACTAGAACTGAAGAACAGTGATTAGTGAACACTGGGTTGTCTAGCGAGACTGACTACCGAAACTCCCAAATCCTTAAAAAATTAAGCAAAAATATACATATTCAAAAGAGGAGACAAAAATTCGGTTGAAGCCTTCCTGAGAGACAATCTGCAGCCCTTCCCAATTAACAATGTAATTGCAGACCGGATGTGGCTTGAATTCAGGGAAATAGTATCGACAGCAACTGAGAGATGCACACCAAATAAATTAACAAACGATAGAGCTGATTCCGGCGGTACACTAAACACATCAGTTCACTTGCAAAAAGAACGAAAATACTCGTAGCACGTGAATTGCAAACGAAAGCAAAATCCCCAAGTTTGGTGATGCCTTACGAAAGCTCCAAATTTTGCCCGGGCTTCACAGCGAGAAGCTTATGTTACTTTCCACAACAAAAGTTTGTCATGAGACCTGGCAGCAAATCTAAGGAGATTCTAGTCGTATGTAAGGTATGGTAGTGGCTAGACATAATGAATGCCCTCTCCGCGCGATAGCAACGGAAATACAGTCGGTGATAGTTCTGCTAAAGCAGAGTTATTAAACACAGCCATCCGAAATTCCTTTACCACAGAAGACGAGCTATATTCCAAGCTTCGATTCAATAACAGCTGCCAACATGAGTAACTTAGAAGTAGATATCCTTGGAGTAGTGAAGCAACTTAAAACACTTTAGCAAAGCAAGTCTTCCGTTCCAGACTGTGTACCAGTTACGTTCCTTTCACAGTATGCTGATGCAATGGCTCCATAACTAACAATCAAAAGAGCCGTACCCGAAAACTAGAAATTGCTCAGGTCACACCAATGTTCGAGGAAGGGAATAGGAGTAATCCACTACGTTACAAGCCCATATGTTTAACGTGGATATGCAGCAGGATTTTGGAACATACATTGTGTTCGAAGAAAATGAACTGTCTCAAAGAGAACGGTATGTAGACAGACGGTCAATAGGAATTTATAAAATACCATTCTCGTGAAACACAAATAGCTCTTTACTCACACGAAGTGCTCAGTGCTGTTGGCAAGCGCTTTCTAACTTTCTCCGTATTTTTAGATTTACAGAAGGCTTTTGACACTGTACCTCACAAGCGGATTGTATTCAAATTGCGTGATTATGGAATATCGTCTCAGTTATGTGACTGTATTCATGATTTCCTGTCAGAGATGTCACAGTTCGGAGTAACTGGCGGAAGTTATCGGGTAAAGCAAGTCATTTATGACGTTCCCTAAGGTTTTATAGGCTCTTTAACGTTCCTTATCCATATAAACGATTTAGGAGACAATCTGAAGATCTGAGGAGCCGTCTTAGGTCTGGACATGATGCCGTCGTTTATCACCTAGTAATGTCATCAGAAGACCAAAACCCATGGCAAAACAATTTAGATAAGATAGCTGCATGGTGCGAATATTGGCAAATGGACCTAGGTAATGAAACGTCTGAGTTCATCTACATGAGTGGTAAAAAGAATCCGTTAAAATTTGGTTACAGAATAAATATATCAAATCTTAGTGTTGTAAATTCCAATTGCAATTACGAGCAACCAAATTTAGAAAGAATACATAGAAAATGTTGTGGCGAAGGCGAACCAAAGACTGCGATTCATTGGCAGAACTCTTAGAAGATGCGACAGACCTGCTAAAGAGACTGCCTACAATACGTTTGTCTGTCCTCATTTGGAGTACCGCTGTGCGGTGTGGTACTCTTACCAGATAGGATTAACGGAGTACATCGGGAAAGTTCAAAAAACGGCTGGACGTTTTGTATTATCGAGAAATAGGGGAGAGAGTCTCACAAACGTGATACAGGATTTGTGGTGGGCATCATTAGAACAAAGAGGTTTCTAGTTGCAGTTTGATTTCTCACAAAATTTTTAATCACCAACTTCGTACTCTTAATGCGAAAATATTTTGTTGACGCCGACCAGCATAGGAAGACACACGATCATTATAATGAAATAAGGGAAATCAGAGCTTGTACGTAAACATATAGGTGTTCGTTTTCCCCACTTGCTCTTCAAGGTTGGAATAACAGTGAATTATTGTTAAAGTGGTTCGATGAACCGTATGACAGGCATTTAAGTGTGATTAGCAGAGTATCCGTGTACATGTAGAAAATGAGAAAGGGTGGGAAATCAAGGAAATGAGACTTAAATACAGAAAAAAATAGAGATGGTTGAGAGTTTGAGAGGAAACATTAGGTTACGTTTGACCGAAACAGCGAAAGGAATGAGGTAGGGAACAGGTGTGTACATCCTCCTCACGGACTACCTACTGACAGTGTTTCAGTGAACCACTGAGCTGTATTGGCGGGAGCAGTGCTCCTGGTACGGCCACCCATCCAGTATTTGTCAGCTGGTGAGTTTCCAGACGAAGTCTACTCTTCTAGGTGGCTCCCTTCTTGAGAGTACGTGGGTGACAACTACATGGCTCTTAGCTAATTCTGACATTACATCACTTGTGTCGGCGTCCCTGGTCCAATTCTCTATTTTTAGAGACCAAGGCTATGAGGTTTCAAGGCCCGACGGCGTGTTTGACTTTCCTTTTCTAATTCTAAGGTTCAGGACTCAGAGCCCGATGCGGCTACTGATACCTGTTCAGAATCAAAACTGACAAACTTCCACTGGAATATGCATATGGCAGGCTCGTTGCTGTCCCTACCGGAAGTGTTGAGAGCAATGCTAACAACCTCTTGAGGAAAAGTTCAGTGTCACAGGAGACCATATAGGGTCTTAATACATATTGTGCTTTTACACCTAGGTTGTATGACATTCCAAAGGTACACGAAGAAGCAGTTCCTCTTCGTCCTCTTGTGAGTGACACTGGCGCCCGGACGTATCGTGTAGCAAATAACGTTACTGTGTCGAGCCCACTATTTGGACGGTGTCAGCATTACACTAACTACTCGACTCATTTCTTACGTCGATTAGAGCGAATACCATTTGATGACTCTGATATTCTGACGGGTTGTGATAAGACCTCTCTCTTCAGTCGTGGCCCTGTGCCTGATACGTTACGGTTAATTAAGGTTACGTTTGGTGTTGAATTAACGAACCTATAACTACATGATTTGACTTCCACTTCCTTTTTGTTCAGTGACCACTACTATAAGCACACACGTGTGGTTGCGATGGGGGCCCTGTTGTCTCCTATTATTGTTAATTTCTTTATGGAAGACTTCGAGGAACGTGCCTTGGAGGCTGTGACTTTTAAACCCGCACATTTGTTCAACTATTTAGGGGATAGTGTTGTCGTTATGCCTCATGACAGTGAGAATCTGAAAGAGTCTTTAGGACACCTGAATGAAACCCATCCGAATATACGTTTGACGATGGATGTGGAGAAGGATGTCTGCCTTCACTTCCTTGATGTGTTAGTTAGGAGCAAGATTCGTGGTACGTTGGGACGTGCTCTGCCTACTCATACAGGCATGTATCAACAGGCTGATAGTTGTCATCATCCGGCGCAGTGTAAAGGGGTACTTCATAGCTTTGATTCACAGTTTCCACGTCGTTTTAGACTCTGATAATTTGTCAGCTGAGTTAGGACATTTTGAAGTTATCTTTCGTCAGAACGTATATACTGACAGACCGATCAGACGTGTGCTGCGGTATCGACGTACGGTGCACCGGGTGAGTGATGATAATGCCGAGATGGCATCAATATCTACGGCCATTTTGCTTTACGCGGTAAATGTTTCCAACAAGACTTGTCGTACTTTGGTAAAATATAATGAACTGTGTGCTTCCCGTACACCAAGAGGGTCCTTTTATGTTCCGTCTATATCATAGGTGGACAATGAGAGAGAGCCGCGCAACCGCAGCCATCTACATGGGTGTGGGCATAGCCGAGGAGTCGAGAGCAGCTGACGTCCGTCTAACAATTTGTGCTGTAAAGACTAGATGGCAAAATGTGCGTTCAAGGCGCAAGCATAAGCCACAGCAATATATCTGGCTGGGTACATTATGTTATGGTAGAGTGCGTTGTGTAGTGGAATTGGCTAGTCAAAGCAATTCGATAAAATGGCGTTCTGTTTTACCGTACAACTCTCGTTGGGAGTATGATTACTCGTCCATCGAAAGCGAAGGAGGAGCACGATGTTTAGTATGTGGTAAAATGTCAGACATAAAAAAGTACAATTTAGAGCGTTACTACAGGATACATCACTTCAACCAGTATGAAACTGTAGATGGTGAAATACGACATCATCTTCCTAATTTTCTACACTAGGAAGGAACTAAGGTGCCTACATACGGTATAAGTTAATTACAGTACGTGATATACAAAATGTTTCTTTGAAATGACAAATCCGCTAATTTCTTACTCATGAATGTGATGCCGCCTCTTCCTGTGCAGCTGTTCGTGCTAGTTACAGAAAAGCTTTGCTGGTTGCCCGTTCTTCCCGACCATTTTGTGACGACGAATTTGTGAAGCAGAGTTTTGAGGTCGTAGTGGACGAACTGTGTCCACAGTTATCACATTCTTTCGCAAGTTCGATTCTGCCACGTCGCGCTATAACTCGTCATATCCAACGTTTGCCAGTTGATATTGTGGAACAGTTAATGGATGTCATTACGAACGTCTTGGTATTTCTGTTGCCTTAGACGAGAGTACTGACTTATCGGACACAGACAACAGCTGCCAAAATTTATTAGAGGAGTTCATGCAAACTTTGTAGTAATGGAAGAACTCTTTGATTTATGTCTCCTCAAAGACACAACAAGTAACGGCATTCTGCATTGCGTGGAAGATCTATTCATCAGGTCTGGTGTACCGTGGGAAAAGCTCGTTTCAATGGCCTCTGATGGAGCACCTTTCATGGTCGGATGCAGATCAGGGATTATAGGTCGTCCGAGAAGCAAACTACTCCAACATGAAGTGAGGTTCATACCTATATATTGAGTGATTCATCAACAAAACGTCACAATGGCAAATGTAATGACTATAGAAGTGAGAACAGTTAATTTTATTAATAGTCAGGGACTGAACCATTGAAAATTTAAAACTCTGGTGGAGGATATTGATTGTGAATTTGGTGATATTGCGTACCTTTGTGAAGTTCTTTGGCTCGTTAGAGTTAATACGTTGAATTGCTTTTTTTTATTTCTTGGACGAAATAGTTTTATTCACAGGACTGTAGGGGCGTCACGTCCACGAATTCACTGATCCCAACTGGATTTCTCATCACATTCCACATGAGTAAATTTAATTTTAAGTTGCAGGGAAGCAACATATTCCTTATTACTCATTGCTTCAAGCAAATGTTGGAGAAAAGCAAGTGTCAGATGTTGAAAGTTGAGTTAGCCCATTTTCCCAAATTGTCAACGCGGAAACGGAGTTTAACTCAAGATTAATCGCAGACATTTTCAGAGACTCTTACGAGTCTTGTGAAAGCATCCGCTTTAGAGATCTGGATTATTTATCGATGGATCTGAAACGGTCTGCTGCGCACTTTTCAATAGTATAATAACTGATCACGTTCTGTCTGCTCTGCAGCGCGAATTGCTACAATTCGGTGTGAACTGAAGGCTAAATATCAATTCAAAACAAACCTATCACTTTTTTATGAACATTTATCGCAAACGGATTTCCCAAATATGCAAAAAATGGCTGCCGCAGTGCTATCAATGTTCGGTTCAACATATCTGTGTCAGAAAAATGTTCCCTCTAATGAGAATAAATAAATCTCCACAAAGAGCGCCACTCTAACTGACGCACAAATCACTGCAGTTCTGTGAATTGCAAATGCGACATCGAACGCACCAAATTTAACTCGCCTTCTTCAGCGGAAAGAGACGCACACCTCCACATCACCAGCTGCGTGCCATTTGTGATATATAAGAACACGTAATCCAAAGTTTTGTTTATGCTGAATTATATATATTCATTTATTTATTTCTGTGCTTTGCCTAGCGTTTATTTGTCGTTCACTCGTTATCCTATATTCTAAATAAACTTTTAAGTTGGGCTGCTGTACTTTTATGACTATAGGTAATAGTCAAAGAAGTATTTAGTTAACAGACGTCAAAGAAATTATTTTTGTTTCCTACGCAATAATCTCACGAAAGGAATATAAACAAACGTATTTATTTAGCACCTTAATCTAATGCACACAGTGGAATGAGACATTAGACACCACAAACATGTGCTTTGATGCACGTCCCTACTCCAGCTCTTACGGCGAGCTGTGCAGACAGCTACAAGATGAACTTCCGCCACAGCGCAAACTCTGCTCTTTTTCCTGCCTGACCTGTAGCGCTGCTCACTGAGCCGATTTGTGCCCCCCCCCCCCCTCTGATTTACGTTATCTTGAACTGCTTAAGGTAGGTGTCTATCGTATTTCTTGCATTGTGGCATGCCATAAATTTGTCACATTATTCAGACCGTGGACTACCGGTCCACTGAGCATTAGTATCACACACGCTTAAAGCAGCCGAGGAAACCTGCTGGTGCAGAAATTTGCTGTCGCACCGGTCACCCTAAGTAGTAAACAATACGAAGATTCTGGCATGCACTTCGAACTTTTGGGATGTGGTTATTAAGGCAGCACCTTAAGTTAAATTATCAAGTAACCTGTAAATAGAGAAAGGATTTTTTCCTTAAAGTCTGCGTAGAATCCTGCTCTCTCTCTTGTCAAAAAGCAGAGGGACAGAGACAATTTTACCTCACCCATTGTTCAGTAATTTTCACTAACATCTGACCGGGGTCATATATGGTAGCGATGGCGCTGGTGTTTATAGTGTGTGTGTGTCTGTTATCTTTGGCGAACTGCTGTGAAAACTGATGTTTGAAATTCCCTTCCACAATGCTTACCCTTGCGTAGTTTTGCCTTGAGAACGACAGGGTCGTCACCAGCCGAAATACTAGCGGTTGTCGATGACGTTAACCAGCTACACTATGTGAACAAAAGTATCCGGACACCCCCATAAAAATACGTTTCTCATATTAGGTGCAATGTACTGCCACCTACTGCCAAGTACTCTATATCAACGACCTCATAGTCATTAGACATCGTGAGGGACAGAATGGGCTCTCCGCGAATCTCACGGACCTCGACGTGGTCAAGTGATTCGGTGTCACATGTGTCATACGCCTGTAAACGAGATTTCCACACTCCTAAACATCCCTAGGACCACTGTTTCCGACATGATAGTAAACTGGAATCGTGAGGGGACACGTAAAGCACAAAAGCGTACAGGCCGACCTCGTCTGTTGACTAACAGGAACGCCGACAGTTGAAGATGGTCGTAATGTGTAATATGCAGACATCTATTCAGACCATCACACAGGAATTCCAAACTGCATGATAATAAACTACAAGTACTATGACAGTTAGACGGGAGGTGAGAAAACTTGGACTTCTTGGTCGAGCGGCTGCTCATAAGCCACACATTTCGTCGGTAAATGCCAAACGATGCCTCTCTTGGTGTAAGGAGCGTAAATTTTGGACGATAGAACAGTGGAAAAGTTCTGTATGGAGTGAAGAATCACGATACACAATGTGGCGATCCGATGGCAGGGTGTGGGTATGGCGAATGCCAGGTGAACGTCATCTGCCAGCGTGTGTAGTGGCAACAGTAAAGTTCGGAGGCGGTGGTGTTATGATGTGGTCGCGTTTTCATGGAGGGAGCTTGCATACCTTGTTGTTTTGCGAGGAACTATCACAGCTCAAGCCTACATTGATTAAGCACTTTCTTGCTTCCCACTGTTGAAGAACATTTCGGGGATGGCAACTGCATCTTTCAACACGATCGAGTAGCTGTTCATAATGCACGGCCTGTGGCGGGATGGTTACACGACAATTTCATCACTGTAATGGAGTGGTCAGCACAGAGTCCCCACCTGAATCTTATGGAACACATATGGGATGCTTTGGAACGTCGACTTCAAGCCAGGCCTCAAGGACCGACATCGATACCTGTCTTCAGTGTAGCACTCCGTGACGAATGGGCTGTCATTGCCCAAGAAATCTTCCAGCACCTGATAGATCGTATGCTTGCGAGAGTGGAAACTGTCGTCAAGGCTAAGGGAGGACCAACACCATATTGAATTCCAGCATTACCGACGGAGGGCGCCATGAAATTGTAAGACATTTTCAGCTAGGTGTCCGGATACTTTTGGTCACATTGTGTAAATTCCAGTAAGTTACTTGAACTTATCCACAAGGAAACGATGATGATAGTTTCAAATATATCGTCATTGTTTCCTTGTGGTTTGATCCCATCATTTCAAGTTTTGAAATGCTTTTTGCAGATCAACAAATCGACATTATCAAGCGCAAAGTCAGAACTACTTGTCAGGTGAATTTACCTTTCGTAGAGCTAAACTGGTCATCATATTACAGATTCTCAATTTTTCCACGTTGTATTGTATACTTAGTACCTTTGTACTAAGCTTGGATGCAGCTTGGATGCATACGCTATTAAGCTGATTTTGCTATAGTTTTCGCACCTATCAGCCTTTGATATCTTCGGAATTTAGTGAATAATTTTTTCCTAAGATCTGATAGTAAGTCACTAGTCTCTCAGATTATAGGAATAGTCTTTAGGTTGCCATTTCCTCCAACTGTTTCAGTTGGAATGTTACCTACAGCTTGTGCTTTACGTGGTCTCAACTCTTCCTGAACTCTCTCACTGTCTGCCTACAACACTAGCTCTCCTACATCTTCCTCACCGACTCCAGTTTCTTCTTCTATCATGTAATCAGATTAGTTCTCCCAATCATAGAGGCTTTCACTGAACTCTTTCCATCCATCCGCTCTTTCCTCTGCGTTTAACAGTGGAATTCCCATTTCACTCTTAAAGTTTCCATACTTGCTTTTAATGTCACCTAAGATTGTTTCAACTTTCCTCCTTGCTGAGTCAGTCCCTCCAAGGATCATTTCTTTTTCTATTTTTTCACATGTCTTCTGCAATCATTTCTCCTTGGCTGTCATACACTTCTTTATTCCATTCCTAAGTGTTTTATATTGCTGTATTCCTTTCTTTCACTGAATATGTTGGTAGTTACTCGTTTCTTAGATCAGTTGAAGTGTTTCTTTAAGATTACCTTCCAAGTTTCTGTGTTTGAATGTCCACTACATGTGACGGCCCCCTTTACGGAAACCCACACCTCTCCAACAGTAATGCCTACTCTCATATTCCTTATCACAGTACCCACATCTTTAGCGAAGTTTAAATGGGTCTCATCATTTCATCTTTCCTGACTATTCTTCTGTACGACTCCATTAAACTTCATTAAACCCTTCATCATTACTAAATTATTATATTATTCTTTATCTGTTTCTGCGTACGACACACAATCCAAAATCTGATTTCAGAATCTCCGAGTGACCATGATGCAGTCCTGCTGGAATCTCCCGTATGTCCCAATCTTTTCAAAGTTAATATCCTCCTCTTCTGATCCTTGAACAAGTTATCCGCGATTACCATTCAATCCTTTTTGCAGGAATCAGTTAGTCTTACTCCTTCCTCATTTCCTCGTTCCTACTTTCTTGCCCATATTTTCCCGGAATTCTTTCTTCTGTTCCTTTCCCTACAACTGCGTTCCAATCTCCCATAATTATTGGATTTCCACCTCCCTTTATGTACTGATATTCCACTTGCGACCTCAGCATGAATATCTGAACTTCTAGAGTCGGCACTGATTTACTGTCTAGTATGATGACAACAACCCTACAACAGAAATGTTTGCAGCAGCTTACTACTTGCCCCACATTCGCATTCATAACGACTGCCACGGTCGCCATACCATTTCCTGCTGCATTTGGTATTACTCCGCATTAATCAAATGAGATTTTTATAGATCATAGAACTAAGGCATGGCAACGTGGGCTGTACAACGGATTCCAAGTGTGTGATGATGAAGATGTCTGGTTTGTGGGGCTCTCAACTGCGCGGTCATCGGAGTCCAGACAATGTCTCAAATGTTAGACAGTTATATTTTTTCACAGTCAACTCTAGTCACTGCCACAAATGACGATGATGATGAAATTATGAGGACAACACAAACATCTAGTCCCTGCGCAGAGAAAATCCCCAACCCAGCAAGGACCGAACAGGGGACCCCGTGATACAGAGGCAGCATCGCTAGCCACTAGATCACGAGCTATGGACTCCAACAGGGTGACTCAGTTAGTGACGCAACCTATGAAGTAATACTTCCCACTGATGAACAAGAGGCCATCAAGTTCCTACACAGTCCTTGGTTGCGGAATTTAGCTAGAAACCAATCTCCCACGACGTAAAAATTATACGTAGTTCTTACACAAACTTGAGGGGCAAGCTGATCACTTTAGACTTGTGGCTTCTGTTCGCAAGTACATATCATCGTAGCTAGGCAGTCTGTTTGGAACAAGCAGCTATTTACGCTACAAAAGGTACTCACCATTCGTTTGAGATATTTATAAAGACTGCACATATAGGAGAACCATAAACCAAACACAGTGGGCACAAGATCCTAACCTGATGCAGTGCCACACACAACAGTTGAACTGTAGTGTCTGTATATTACAAAAATGAGTACATGATTCTAACATGACACAGTGCCACACCTAACTGTTGAACGCCTGGCCCCTACGTTAGAAATATTCATAACATTCACCGACTTGTAACACGTAGGAATGGTGGACCAGGCGAAGAAATATCGAAAGCACCTCAATGGGACAATCCGTCACTGATTCAGAAAACACACTCTACCCAGTTGTTCTTAGGAATAACTGTCACGCATCATGTTTCTTAATTTAATATGCAGATTCAGTTAGTGAGTTTAGTTAATTCTTTAATGTAGCATGAAAACTGCAGACAGTATTCACTGCTGCCAACGACTGCACTGCTAACAACTTCTTCTTCTTCTTACCTTTTGTTGCGGTATGGGAGACCTGCTATTTTCTGCCGCCTTCGGCACTTTCTTTGGCTGGTTCATGGTGGTGACATTAACTGAGAAAGACTTGAGTGTCGAAACGTGTTTGGTGCTTGAAACCACCCCTAGCATATATATTATAGAGAAGTCTCAGTGTCCCAGGTTCTAGCAGTAGATACATAGGAGGGAAGCCCACGTTTCATAAAAAACGGATTACGCAAGACGCTACAGGGAACATTCGATTCTACACAGAGTACGCGAAGGAACTTGCCCCCCCCCCCCCCCCCCTTCTAACAGCCGTGTATTGCAAGTCTCTAGAGGAACAGAAGGTTCCAAATGATTGGAAAAGAGCACAGATAGTCCCAGTCTTCAAGAAGGGTCGTCGAGCAGATGCACAAAACTATAGAACATGTTTTTTGCTCGAGTATCATGTCGTTTCAGGAAACCCAGAATCTACTCTGTAGTAATCAACATGGATTCCAGAAACAGCGATCGTGTGGGACCCAAGTCGCTTTATTTGTTCATGAGACCCAGAAAATATTAGATACAGGCTCCCAAGTAGATGCCATTTTCCTTGACTTCCGGAAGGCGTTCGATACAGTTCCCCACTGTCGCCTGATAAACAAAGTACGAGCCTACGGAATATCAGACCAGCTGTGTGGCTGGATTGAAGAGTTTTTAGCAAACAGAACACAGCATGTTGTTATCAATGGAGAGACGTCTACAGACGTTAAAGTAACTTCTGACGTGTCACGGGGGAGTGTTATGGGACCATTGCTTTCCACAATATATATAAATGACCTAGTAGATAGCGTCGGAAGCTCCATGCGGCTTTTCGCGGATGATGCTGTAGTATACAGAGAAGTTACAGCATTAGAAAATTGCAGCGAAATGCAGGAAGATCTGCAGCGGATAGGCACTTGGTGCAGGGAGTGGAAACTGACCGTTAACCTAGACAAATATAATGTATTGCGAATACATAGAAAGAAGGATCCTTTATTGTATGATTATATGATAGCGGAACAAACATGGCAGCATATACTATTGTAAAATATCTGGGAGTATGCGTGCGGAACGATTTGAAGTAGAATGATCATATAAAATTAATTGTCGGTAAGGCGGGTACCAGGTTGAGACTCATTTGGAGAGTCCTTAGAAAATGTAGTCAATCAACAAAGGAGGTGGCTTACAAACCACTGGTTCGACCAACACCTGAGTATTCCACTTCAGTGTGGGATCCGTACCAGGTCGGGTTGACGGAGCAGATAGAGAAGATACAAAGAAGAGCGGCGGATTTCGTCACAGGGATATTTGATTAGCGTGATAACGTTACGGAGATGTTTAGTAAACTCAAGTGGCAGACTCTGCAAAAGAGGCGCTCTGCATCGTGGTGTAGCTTACTGTCCAGGTTTCGAGAGGGTGCGTTTCTGGATGAGGTATCGAATATATTGCTTCCCCCTACTTATACCTCCCGAGGAGGTCACGAATGTAAAATTAGAGGGATTCGAGCGCGCACGGCGGCTTTCAGGCAGTCGTTCTTCCCGCGAACCATACGCGACTGGAAGAGGAAAGGGAGGTAATGACAGTGGTACGTAACGTGCCCTCCACCACACACTGTCGTGTGTCTTGCGGAGTATAAATGTAGATGTAGATGTAGATAAGATCTGAAAGCTAGGTGAGAAACTCGGAACCGGAGACCAAGCCACTGACCACTGGTCGTGGCCATGCCATTCAGGAATGTTCCATTAAATTTTAGTAATAAGGCTGTGTTTCGCTCACAGTATTAGTTAACCGAGCCAAAATACCTCAGAATGGATTTTTGTTAAACTTGTTTACAAAACTCTGGCTGGCGAGATCTACAGGCTGACAGAACCAGCTAGGTTTTGTAGAATGAAGTCAGAACACACTTGCCACAGGGATGACCAAGAGTACAAATGCCACAAAGATGCTGTAAAATACACTTGTTACACAGAGAGGAAAGACTTAGAGCAGGCTAGAAAGGTCGACCTAGAGACAGAATTTCCAGCCATTACTGCAGCTGTCTTCCACACTCATTCCATTTGAGAGTCTGAAACCTGAGCCATCCATGCAGCCTCTGAGGCAAGAGGGACACTGTTTTATTTTGCAGTTCCAACATTAGAGGCCAGCTGGATGCTACCATCGTTCATTTTTGTCAATCCATTGCTCTTCGTTCTTGCTTTTCAGTGGAACTTTCACTATATAACTAACAATTTTCACAGTCATTGGCCTTATTTGTAAATTTAGTTTCGTATTATGCTTTCATGTCTCCTAACACCTGTCCCAAGGATAAACCATAGTCCATAAATCCTATCGTCTCCTTGGTATCTAAAAGCATAGTATACTGTGCTCTATAAAATGCTTTGTAGAAGTCAATGAATAGTGCACTACTTTCCTACATTTTTGTAGGTATCTTCATGTACATGTGTATCTACATAGATACCCCGTAAGCCACTGTACAGTGCAATGTGGAGGGCACCCTGTACTTTCCTGTTACACTCACAAACAGAGCGAACGAAAAATGATTGCCTATAAGCCTCCATATGAGTCCTAATTTCTCGAATCTTATCTTCGAGATCCTTACGTGCAAAGTACTGCATGTTGGAGGAAGTAGAATTGTTCGGTAGTCCGCTTTAAATTACGGGTCTCTAAATTTTCTCAATAACGTTTCTTGAAAAGAACGTCGCCTCCCTTCCAGTGATTTCTATTTGAGTTCCTGAAGCATCTCTATAACTCTTACGTGTTATTCGAACCTATTGGTAACAAAACTTAGTAGCCCACCTCTGAATTACTTCAAAGTCTTCCTTCAGTCTGACGTGGAATGCGTCATAAAAGACTCGAGCAGTACTCAAGAATAGGGTGCACCAGCAGTCTCCTTTACAGGTGAACCACTGTTCCCTACCACAGTATCCACACGCTCGTTACATTTCATATCGCATTGCAACACTACATCCAGATACTCAAATGACTTGAGTGTGCCAAACAGGACACTAGTGACACTGAAACCGAACATGAAAGGTCTCTTTTTCCCTCTCAACCGTATTAACTTTCATTTTTACACATTTATACCTAGCTGTCGTTCATTACTCCAACTAGAAATTTTCCCTAAATCGTCTTGCATCATCGTAGAGTCACTCAGCCTCGACACCTTACGGTACACCACAGCACCATCAACTAACAACCGCAGATTGGTGCCATCCTGTCCGCCAAATCATTTGTTATATATAAATAACAACAGAGGCCCTATCGCAGTTCCATGGGGCACTCTCTGATGAACATTCGCCGTCGAGGACAACGTACTGGGTCATTGAGACACTCACTCACCTGTGAACATATTAAAAAAATGGTTCAAATGGCTCTGAGCACTTTGCGACTTAACTTCGGAGGTCATCAGTCGCCTAGAACTTAGAACTAATTAAACCTAACTAACCTAAGGACATCACACATATACATGCCCGAGGCATGATTCGAACCTGCGACCGTAGCGGACGCTCGGCTCCAGACTGTAGCGCCTAGAACCGCACGGCCACTCCGGCCGGCTGAACATATTACTTTGGTAACAAGCTGCAGGGAAGGAGCGTGTCACATGGTTTCAGGGAATATAGAAATATAGAATCAGCATGTTCCCTTCATCATTAGTTCGCAGTATATCATGTGAGAAACGAACTAGCTGAGTTTAGCAAGAGCTTTGGTTTCTAAAATTTTGCAGTTTCATGGGCATAAACTTCTCAGTGTAAAGAGAGTTTACTATATTTTAAATGAGAAGATGGTCAAGGATTCTGCAGCAAGACTAAGTTAAGCACATTGAAATGTAGTTTTGAAGGTCCGTTCTTTTAGGCTTCTTACATACTGGAGTCACTTGCACATTTTTCCAGTCTCTTGGCAATTGTTGCTTGGAGAAATTCATGATATATGCAAGCTAGGTGAAAGCTGAACTAGGATTCCATCCGTACCTGTTGATTTATTTGCTCTGAACTCGTTCTGTTGTTTCTATATGCTAGATATGCATAGTACTATGTCGTCCAGATGGGAGTCTGTGAGACGATCAATTAACGGCATGTTTGTAGGATTATCCTGTGTGAACGATTCCTTGAACGTGAAATTTAATCTTTGACCAGTTACCTCCATTTATGTTTGACCGTTCTGAAGACACTGTTCATGGTTCATTTCTACCTCAATTTTCGATTGCAGTTGTTTATTCATTATTGTTAAACAATGCTTAATGGGATATCAAACTTCACGTTCTATATAATGTACCTTCTGTGGCATTTGGTTTCTTCGGTACTTGTCTATCACGGTTTCTGTGAAGTCTGGTATTTATCATAAATATTATGTCAGACCCCCAATGAACCAAGAACCTTGCCGTTGCTGGGGACGCTTACGTCCCTCAGCCAAACAGATAGCCGTACCGTAGGTGCAACCACAACGGAGGGGTTTGTTCAGAGGCCAGACAAAAGTGTGGTTCCTGAAGAGGGGCAGCAACCTTTTCAGTAGTTTCAGGGGCAACAGTCTGGATGATTGACTGATCTGGCCTTGTAACACTAACAAAAACGGCCTTGCAGTGCTGGTACTGCGAATGGCTGATAGCAAGGGGAAACTACAGCCGTAATTTGTTCCGAGGTCATGCAGCTTTACTGCATGGTTAAATGATGATGTCGTCCTCTTGGGTAAAATATTCCCGAGGTAAAAAAGTCCCCCATTCGGATCTCCGGGCGGGGACTTCTGAGGAGGACGTTTTTATCGGTAGAAAGAAAACTGTCGTTCTACGGATCGGAGGGTGGAATGTCAGATCCCTTAATCTGGAAGGTTGGTTGGAAAATTTAAAAAGGGAAATGGAATGGTTAAAGTGAGATGTAGTGGGAATTAGTGAAGTTCGGTAGCAGGAGGAACAAGACTTCTGGTCAGGTGAATACAGGGTTATAGATACAAAAACAAATAGGGGTAATGCAGGAGTAGGTTTAATAATGAATAGGAAAATAGGAATGCGGGTAAGCTACTACAAACAGCATAGTGAGCGCATTATTGTGGCCAAGATAGATACGTCGCTCACACCTGCCACAGTAGTACAAGCTTATATGCCAACTATCTCCTCAGATGACGAAGAGATAGATGAGATGTATGCTGTGATAAAAGAAATTATTCAGATAGTTAAGGGAGACGAAAATTTAATTGTCATGGGTGAATGGAACTCGATAGTATGAAAAGGAAGAGAAGGAAACGTAGTAGGAGACTTTGGAATGGAACTAAGGAATGAAAGAGGAAGCCGGCCGGTAGAATTTTGCACAGAGCATAACTTAATCATAGCTAACACTTGGTTCAAGAATCATAAAAGACGGTTGAATACACGGATGAAGCCTGGAGATCCTGAAAGGTCTCAGATAGATTATATTACGGTAGGAAAGAGATTCAGGAACCATGTTTTTAATTGTAAGACATTTCCAGGGGCAGATGTGGACTCTGACCACAATCTGTTGGTTATGAACTGTAGATTAAAACTGAAAAAAACTGCAAAAAGGTAGGAAATTAAGGAGATGGGACCTGGATAAACTGAAAGAACCAGAGGGTGTAGAGAGCTTCAGGGAGAGCAAAGGGAACGATTGACAAGAATGGAGGAAAGAAATACAGTAGAAGAAGAATGGGTAGCTTTGAGAGTTGAAATAGTGAAGGTAGCAAAGTAAGTAAAAAGGCGAGGGCTAATAGAAATCCTTGGGTAACAGAAGAGATATTGGATTTAACTGATGAAAGGAGAAAAAAATGCAGTAAATGAAGCAGGCGAATACGATTACAAACATCTCAAAATGAGATTGGCAGGAAGTACCAAATGGCTAAGCAGCGATGGCTAGAGGACAAATGTAACGATGTAGAGGCGCATATAACTAGGGGTAAGATTGATACTGCCTACAGGAAAATTAAAGAGACCTTTGGGGGAAAGAGAACTACTTGCATGAATATCAAGAAATCAGTTGGAAACCCAGTTCTAAGCAAAGCAGAAAGGTGGCAGGAGTATATAGAGGGTCCATACAAAGGAGAGTTCTTGAGGACAATATTATAGAAATGGAACAAAATGTAGATGAAGATGAAATAGGAGATACGATACTGCGTGAAGAGTTTGACAAAACACTGAAAGACCTAACTCGAAACAAGGCCCCAGGAGTAGACAACATTCAATTAGAACTACTGACGGCCTTGGGAGAGCCAGTTCTGACAAATCTCTGCCATCTGGTGAGCAAGATACCCTCAGACTTCAATAAGAATATAATAATTCCAATCCCAAAGAAAGCAGGCGTTGACATATGTGAAAATTACTGAACTATTAGTTTAATAAGTCAGAGCTGCAAAATACTAACGCGAATTCTTTACAGATGAATGCAAAAACTGGTAGACGCCGACTTCGGGAAGATCAGTTTGGATTCCGTAGAAATGGTGGAACACGTGAGGCAATACTGACCCTACGACTTATCTTAGAATATAGATTAAGGAAAGGCCAACGTATGTTTCTAGCATTTGTAGATTTAGAGAAAGCTTTTTACAATGTTGACTGGAACACTCTCTTTCAAATTCTGATGGTGGCAGGGCTAAAATGCAGAGAGAGAAAGGCTATTTACAATTTGTACAGAAACTAGATCGAGTTATAAGAGTCGAGAGGCATGAAAGGAAGCAGTGGTTGGGAAGGGAGTGAGACAGGGTTGTAGCCTCTCCCCGATGTTGTTCAATCTGGATATTGAGCAAGCAGTAAAGGAGTAGAAATTAAAATCCTTGGAGAAGAAAACAAAACTTTGAGGTTCGCCAATGACAGTGTACATTTGTCAGAGACAGTAAAGGACCTGAAAGAGCAGCTGAACGGAATGGACAGTGTCTTGAAAGGAGAATATAAGATGAATTCAACAAAAGCAAAATGAGGATAATGGAACGTAGTCGAACGAAATCGGGTGATGCTGCGGGAATTAGATTAGTAAATGAGACCCCTAAAGTAGTAAAAAAATTGTTCAAATGGCTCTGAGCACTATGGGACTCAACAGCTGTGGTCATCAGTCCCCTAGAACATAAAACTACTTAAACCTAACTAACCTAAGGACATCACACTCATCCATGCCCGAGGCAGGATTCGAACCTGCGACCGTAGCAGTCGCGCGGTTCCGGACTGCGCGCCAAGAACCGCGAGACCACCGCGGCCGGCCTTAAAGTAGTAAATGAATTCTGCTATTTGGAGATCAAAATAACTGATGATGGTCCCAATAGAAAGGATTTAAATGTAGACTGGCAATGGCAAGGAAAGCGTTTCTGAAGAAGAGAAATTTGTTAACATCGAGTATAGATTTAAGTGTCAGGAAGTCGTTTCTTAAAGCATTTGTATGGGGCGTAGCCATGTATGGAAGTGAAACATGAACGATAAATAGTTTGGACAAGAAGAGAATAGAAGCTTTCGAAATGTGGTGCTACAGAAGAATGCTGAAGATTAGATGGGTAGATCACATAACTATTTAGGAGGTATTGAATAGATTTGGGGAGAGGAGAAGTTCGTCGCACAACTTGACTAGAAGAAGGGATTGGTTGGTAGGACATGTTCTGAAGCATCAAGGGATCACCAATTTAGTATTGGAGGGCAGCGTGGAGGGAAAAAATCGTAGAGGGAGACCAAGAGTAGAATACGCTAAACAGATTCAGAATTATGTGGGTTGCAGTAGGTACTGAGAGATGAAGAAACTTGGACGGGATATAGTAGCATGGAGAGCTGCATCAAACCAGTCTCTGGACTGAAGGCCGCAACAACAACATTATGTCAGAAAGTCAGGATTTTCACACTTCCTCGTGTTAAAAGGTTGATGAATTCAGCTGAGACCTCATCTCCACCTAAAGCTTTTCCACATGACATGTCCTTAAGTAATGTGCCATCTTATAATATAAAAATTATAAATGCTTTGCCCTCCTCAAGTAATTCTTTTCATATGTCATATTCAAAGTGCCTCGAATACCTTGGCCCATTTCATTTTTCTAAGTACACTTACCATTTATTTGTTATTCCTTGATGCTCTGCAATGTAATCACCATTCTCGTTTTTAGATGTCTGTACCTCAATCTTTTTGTTGTCTGTCTGTCAACAGTGAAGTTTACATAGTGTAGCCTATGCCGCCAATGCTAAATTATCGAATTTTGTCACACTCTTTCTTGGAAACTTTTTAAGGCACCAACTTACAATTGTCCATAATTATTAAATTCACCTTTCTATGTACACTGAACTAGAATTTTTACTAAAATTGTATTGTGTGGCATGTTATTTATTTTTTCAAACACTCAATTTTTTGACAGAACGTTCTAACCAAATGAACACAAAACAAAACAACTCAGCACATTGTAATTATTGTAGTTCCATATGTGTTGAATTTCATGCTGCGAAAATTTCATGCCTCTACCATCAGTACCTTAAAAAAAAAAAAAAAAAAAAAAAAAAAAAAAAAAACTGGTCATTTACTGCAAAAAAATTAGTTCAGAGATATTGAGGTTTAAGGCTTTTTTATTTGAAGTTCTTATACAGACCTTTATTTCTGTGTGTATTATGCCCTAGAATTGCCCTGGCCCATAGTCTTTGTTTTCTTCGGTGTCACAACAGCTCAGTGCTTGCATCCTCCATTTCGTTCTTGCTTCTTTCGTCATTTGCTGAGCAGCTTACTCTGCTTCGCATACACGAAGCTCTTCGAGTTCCCACAGCCCTGTAGCTGGTTTCTGTCCTAATCTTTACCCCTAACTTCTCCAGAATCTTAAGTCATTCATAATTCCCACCATTAAAAGTTAATACAGCATCAGATACTGCTAGCTTTAGGGTTATAAGGCTAACAAATACGCTTTTGGGCGCACGGCACCACACAACTTTATTGAAGGGTTCATTCACGTTCTGGGTCTTCCCATGTAAACACTTCTTTAGTAGCTCAGGATTTGCCAAATCTCTGTGAGTAGGTTTGATTGCCTCCATTACTGCCAAAGGAAGAGAATGTTTATATGTAAATTCATGCAGGGCGCCATAGAATTCAGCTTGCCTATATTTACACCAAGTGTTTGGCGGAGGTGGACACAAAGCATGACATGGCTTTTCATCGGTTGACATTCGATGAAAGAGAGTGCTCCATACAACTCTTTTCATCTTCTCTAAATTGTTACAGTTATCTGTAATGGCTTTCCCATAATATTCTTCCAGCACATTTTATTGTCTTGCTGTCATACACTTTTGTGTTACCCACTTGGTTTTCGGGTTACGCAGATTTCTTCCCATCCTTCTCTTGACATGTCGTACACACTCAAGTTTTTGTGTAGGAACATCATATGACTTACTGTTTTGTACTGCAATGAAAGCCTTGCTGTCTCCATCACCTAAGTTATTCACATTTCTAACACCTCTCTCCTTCTGCTGGCACACGTGTTTTCAAGTACTTCAGAAGAAAAATGCAGGTCTCACATATCTCTTACCCGTCGATTTACGCTCCCTGAAGTTACTTTTAGTCAATTTATTTACGTATAAAAACAATATAAGTTAACTTACTTCAAAAGAAGATGATAATCGCATTACTTCTAACGAAAACTAGTATCAGAAACAAGGGACTGATCTGTTTATTCATAATGCCAAACTCTGAGCTGTACCAGTAGGCACAAAACAAAGCAATTCACAGACTTCTAGACTGTATAGTTCCCAAGATATGACTGTTCAAGTGTGGCCGTATACGCGTAGCCGCGAAATTAGACAGTCGCACTTCAACATTCTAAACATTATTCGAAGGTCTCCAAGTTCTCTGATTTTAATATATTACATATCAAAATGTTCAGTAAAATCCAAAGTACATTGTGGACTAGAAAACAGGAAAGTCACATTTCACCGAATTTCACGTACAATGTCCTCCTAAAAACACTTTTTATGTGGAATATGTAGACTTTTCAATTTAATAAGGTCTACGGTCCCTTGGCAGTGTCAAGAATTGAAGCTTCTAAATCAATGCAATCAAACTATACGGCCATTTTTGTCACGTGTTTTAATACTCGCAAACTCAGTGAATAAAACCTATAGGACACTTCCTACTGGTGCAGAAGCAGGAAATTAGGCAAGAAGCAAGGTTTCACAGTACAAGTAAAAATCAGAAAATGGTAGTTTGTAATTATATCACACGAAGAAAATATTTCTTTTGTCATTTGTTATCCGGATTCAAAAATGAAATATCTTGCGTGTTGTAACATCTACAAGTGCTAAAAGTCATAGAGATTCTCGATTCCCAAAACGGATCAACTAGCGATCTACATAAACCTGTATGGAATCCTTAATGCGCCAGTCCCACTCGCAAAAGACCCATTCTTTATCATTCGCACTATGTTCCTCTTGCTTTTCCTGAATTTCAAGGTGTGTATATACCGTGAAAGAGTCCTAATTAACGAAAGTGTTCTACTGTTAACCTAACAGTATGAGCTAATGGAAGATGCCTACAAACACTCAATATGTCGGGTGGTAACCAGTACTCTGTTGCTCCTACGCTCCACTATCGAGTAAATAGAGGGGCCACCAGTTGTTTGACCAACAATGATTAAAACAAAATACACAAGTATATCCTGTGACCTGTCGGCTGATAGGAAAGATGATTTCCCCTATGGAACTGCACAGCAAACAACTCACGTATAAGTATATGCGATGACGTTGCTTAAGTAATATTCAAATGACATGGGCTCAGTTACCAACCAAAACGATATCAAGAAGAATTCCTTCAGCACACTTTCATTTTTAAAAGGATCTGCACACGTGGGAATAGCCAAACATGGTTAACTCCTTCACTGAAAATAACTAGAAGTAAACAAGTTATTAAACTGCCTCATTTACAAGCATTCCAGTTACGTTAGTTCCGCAGGTTGTTGGGAAAAGGTAGTGGACAAAGGGCGTTATCTCGAGATGTCGCGACTGAATAGTCTTACAATGTTATGGCAGAAATAACGGCGTTAATTGTGGTATTAAGCAGTGGTTAGACGTGCACCATATTTAAAACGTACACTACGCAACTTAACAAGCAAGTCCATATTAAGTCAAGATACACTCAAACAAACATTGTGTCCCAAACGCGAAAGAGTTGAAATGAAAAGTGGAACGCAACTACGGCTGTGAAAAAACCTTAAATTGGTCCAAAGATTCCTGCGTCTCACATACTGCCGATCTTACTTAGATCCCAATATTACAGTGACAATATTCACCAAGCCAGCTGCTGCTTCGGATTTCGAACGAAGACCATCTGCTCTCGGGCACCCTACAGAAATCACTGTGCTGCTCTCCGAAACCGAATGTTCTTCGTACCACTTTCCGAAACCTAATTCCCTCAGTACTTTTGCGTATCTGTAACTTTGGCACGGCAACAAAAATAATTCCTCCAAAAAATCACGTCAGCCACCCAGAAATTGTGCTTACTTGTTCGGCCTATCGGAACAGAGAAAAATTTCTACATGAGCTCCTTCCTCTCCTTTTAAGAGTGTCAGAAAAAAATCTATGCCACATATTTGTCGCTGTAGTGCTGGCATTGGCTTATGAGACGAGCAAAATGCTCGTTTCTCCCCCTTCCACTGCCATCATTTTGCGAAAGCGTCTTAACTGTTCACAGAGTTTTGACAAACACCTTGGCGTCGGTACGTCTGCCGGTGGTGTAACCTTGAATTAACGAGCCAGATGGCAGCTTTCTACTGGCACCAGTATGTCGCCTGGGATTGTGCATGTTCATCAGTTCCTGAGCTCCTTTACAGAGCTGGAGGCATCGCTTCCGCAAGAGGCAGGTCTCCACTGTTAACCAGTGACATGTCCTCCCCAGTGTATTCCTCCGAAACCAGACCAGAGCAGTGGCACTTATAAAACAGTACCCTTGAGAGCGGCCAACCGTCTACCTAGATTCTATTAAAAGGAGCAAATGAGGAGGGTGATTACAGTTCTCTATGCTCTGTTCACACAGAAATTACCGGTGAAACCAGTATTGACCGTAATCGGATTACAACTGGCCGATGTCTACATCAAAATTGCAAGCAGTGAGACACACAGCAGCATTTTCACCTGTTTTTTTATTACTATATACCTCCTTGTCGTTCGTTACCAGATTTTATTTTCGTATTAGAATGTAACTGAAGACTGCTGTCTCTGATTACCGTTTATCAAACATGGGAACCGATGGCAGACGTCTTTCCGAGAGGTTTGAAGTAGCAAGAGCCTATAAAGTCGTGGGAAAAGCGGAAGGTATGAAATGTTCAAATGTCTGTGAAATCTTATCGGACTTAACTGCTAAGGTCATCAGTCCCTAAGCTTACACACTACTTAACCTAAATTAGCCTAAGGACAAACTCACACAACCAAGCCCGAGGGAGGACTGGAACCTCCGCCGGAAGATATGAGAGGGATCTGATCTCTGTCACCAAGTACATTAAATCCTAACCCTCTTTTGTGTCTAGTAAATCCATTATTTACTTCGTTGCCAAAATCTTTATTATCTTAAACAAACTACACAAAAATGTGCTTAACGCCTGTACCTCTAGAAGCACGCTGGAAATCTGAATACTATTTTTCCAGGACCCAAATTTGTCTCTCTCTTGCACAAAAGATTTTTCCAAGCACTTTTGCGTGATTGTAGTTTCAGCCTCACTCAAGCTTCTGATCCAGTTAAAAATGGCGCTCTTGATATGATAAACTTTGATATGTGATAAAATCTGTTTGCTTACATTGTATTATCCGTTGTCGAAATGATGTTTGCGTCTGTAAAGGTGCTTACAAGTAAGTAGTGAGTCCTTCAACTATAGGCTCAGACTGCGAAGTACTGTGTGGAGACTGACACATATTAATCAGTGTAGGACCACTAGGTAGCTCAGAGGATCAGTGTCTAAGGTCTGCAAAGCTTTTGTACCTTCAGATTCCAATTTCAACTTTCCAATTTGGGATGATGGAACTTCAGGGACGAAATGGTTCTTTAACCAGTATTGAAAACACTGTGTTGTAAGGTAAACTTTTTTGTTAGCATTACAGATATCAGGGATATGCAATATTATACTTTCATCTGCCCTAGAGCTTATACATTTTTCTAATTACTTGTAAATTTAGACGGTTTGTGCCGTCAACATTAGTACACGAAACATGCATCGTGTCACGAATGCAGGCGGGAAGGGCGGTATTATGCTATGGAAAATAGTCACATGCTATTCCATGGGACCTGCAATAGTAATCGAAGGCACCATGACAGTTTTGAAGTACGTCAACAGTATGCGGGGCACCTGCATGCCGTCATGCTCGATGTCTTCCCCGACAGCAATGGCTGCTTCCAGGTTAACTGGCCATGCCACAAGAGTGGTTTCCTGGATATAATAGCGAACGCACTTTCGTGACTTAGTAACTACACTTCCTGAAGTGAATTCGAGTGATCACGCCTGGGACACTGCAAGACGCCAGCTTCTGGCTCGTGATTTACTGGACTGCGTGACCTGTGGGTAGACATCTGACCCACATGCCTCTGGAAACCTACATAAAAACAGTGCAATCATTTCTACTCGGGTTCGGTGCTGTACAGAGATGCTGATAGAACCGACACGCTCTTAACGAGGTCGTCATGATGTGTTCGCTCAGGAGTTGAATTAACGTCTTGTTTATCATACGCCGTGAATGCAGGTGTGAATCTACATAGAGAAACATATGTATGCTTTAAAATGTCCGGCACTAAAACAGCTATCTCCTTAGATGTTAGACGTTCTGTCGCGGTGTACATTAACCAATTTTCTCCTTACAAAATCGCTGATCTTGTTACATATCAATGCTAATAAAAAATCTCATTGTTTTAACAATAATGAAACAAACCCAACTTCGTCGAAGACATTTGACTGATTTTGATCCATATAGGCGTGCAATTTTTTTATAACTGCGAAGTAGACCTATGACACTTTTCCGGCATGATGTCGATGAAAGAACCTCATTTTAAAGAATGTAAGAGTAAGAAACCAATTTTAAGTTTGGAACTTAAGTTCTACGTCGACAGATAAAAGAGATTTGTATATGAAACGTAGATAGCCTTCTTGTTGATGTCCACGTTGATCCAGTGAGTAATTACAAATGGTTACTCTAAATCTAATCCGACAAATGAAGTTATTATTGTGGAGATTCCATATAGATTCAAATATCTGTGCCAGCTACTGAAGGGTTTATTATCTATTGAAATTTTTAAATAGCTAATTCGCAAATTTATAGTACGCTCCAATTTCGATTCACCCACTCCATACATAAAAAAGCTTTATCAGCTAAGGAAGTGGCACCAACACTAAGGCTACACTATTAAAGCATATCTGAGGGAAGCCACGGGATCTAAATGGTAAAAGCCTTAGCTCTTAAGCCCCGACAAACTCCGCACTCAGCAAACCGTTTCTGTAATAGGAACCAACCGATAACTGTTTGATCTAGCTCTCAACTGAATACAGTATTCTCCACATCGCTCCAAGTAGCTCAACCAATACCCCTTACTACATCGGACACGGTCCCGCTTGCAAACATCCAAGAGTCGACGACAATGAGCAGGCCAAGTTCCTTTGGGAAATCAAACCAGGAGCCAGTTGGAAACGGGACGGAACCGCGATGAAGACAATACTACGATTTTGCCATTGATGTACAGCCAGGCTGTGGTGGCTACGACAAAAGCATGTCATTCTCCATTGTGGTTTCATCAAACACAAGGTTTTATCATGCCCATCAGACCGTAAACCAAAGAGGAATACTTCAATCAGTCAAATATTTTGAATCTGTTTGAGATTCTTTTCTCAGTCTTTAAAAACAGCAAAAGACCTTAAAAACCGTGCATCCCCTTCGCGCTCTTGAATTTTAGACAGAATTCAGTAAGACAGCGTTTCCACAAAAACAGATATCTAGAGAGACTGTAATTTATGTATTGAAGACAGCATCACTTACTTATTATTTTGCTGGTTAGCCCAACGCGTTTCGAGAACGTGTTCTGATTTTCGAGTGCATTAGTGCATTTGCTTACATGACTACGTTTGATGATGTTTCATGGGTGATTTTCTACCTCTCTCGCGTCTTTTCGATGTTAAGAGTGCAATAGAGGCGAAAATCACATGTGCAAACATCACCAAAGATATTCATTTGCACAAATGGAAAAAGAGAATAAATTTTTCAATCGTGTTGTACTAAGCAGAAAAACATAAGTATCAGCTGCGGTTCTAATTTTTTACATCATGAAAGATAGAGTTCCAGGCTTTCCGGAAACATCTTCACTAATGAACGAAATTAATCAAGACTGAATACTTTAGGAACTTAAAGCCGTATTGGTTGCATCGACCGTGACTGTTTCAAAAATGCGAAAAGGTTTCTCAGGGCCCACTACTAGCCACGGAATTTGTAGACTTATTTAAAATACAGAATGAAGCAACATGTTTCCACGTATAAAAGTCATCTACAGACCGCATTGTCAATTGAAAAATATTTAAGAAATGTACTTGTGTACTTTTGTTAAACGTTGTTGCTGTCTGTGAAGCTGGGCCTTACATCTCGAGGCATCGCTATACTTCATACTTGTTACTATACCCTGAAGCTGCGCTTTACGTCTCGAAACGTGTTGCGTCATTAAATTCCTCAGTTAAGAGCTTGGATACTATGAATGAACAGTTTAGATGCATTGTTCTAGAAAGAATTAATACTAAAATTCCAAATTTAAGAATTTATAGTATTTCATCAAAATATTGGAGCATGTATCATATGCACTACATCAGGTCAGAAATATGTATTTTACGACATTAATGAGATGATTTCATCAATTGCTTTCATGAATTTCACTTAAAAACTGACAACTGTAGTGCGTAAATATATTTCTGTTAGTATCACTAAATGTTGTTTTATTATTAGATCTGAAAATACAATCAGAAATTTGCTAGTACGAGGGAACTCTAAAAAGTCATTCATACAGTATTACGGCAGACTACGTAACATTTATTGAATGCTTTACTATACTTGAAAGACACACATATACGTGCCACTATTGTCAGAAAAAATTTTCAAGTGTCTGTAGACAACGGTCGGATCGTTCTATCAATCGCTACTTCCCTCTCTGTGGAAATCTGCCCCTTGATCTCGGAGTTATTGGTGAACCGCTTTGTGAACGTTTAGCTGCTGAGAAATCTGCATTTTCAGCGAATCAGTTCCTCGATTGCTTCGATACTTTCTGTGGTCGATGTCACTGTCTGTGGCCTTTCTTCCCGACAACCATCACCCACACCTGTGCGGCCTTCATACGTATAGAGTCGCTATTGAGGTTTATGAACATCGAAATAATTTTAACAGAAAAGAGGTAGGTTGTAAATCTGCTAAAATTAGCATGTCAGCGTTTGAACGTAAGAAAGACTATCGATTACTTTAAATCGAGAGTGTTAGCTTTATCACAGTTAATATAGTAGTCGTCGTCATGTCATTGACGTTACCTATGCATTCGGCGCTCCCTCGAGATCTGTTTGCTGTTCGTCGATTTACCTCTGAAGACGTCTCTCGTAGATGAAGATGAAAAGCTAAGGAGGAAGTATTACAGATCGAGCGCGCCTATTAGTATGGAAGTCACTAATGAAGACTTGGTCATTCTCTTGGTACCATTTCACTACGTCTGGATGCGACATTGCATTTGATCTATAAAGAGCCAGACCTTTGAATGTGTTTCAACTTTAGACGTTTTGCGCACAAGAATCGTATTGTCCCCAGCTGTTCCACTTTGGAGCTCGTTTACAGTTGCCTCGCGATATCATTCGCACACTTCGATTCACGTGTTGTCCGTACCCCAAGACAACTGAAAGCGGTGTCTCTGCATTTTATTCGTCATCTGAAGTAGATATATAGTGTGGAACATCCTCGCTCTTGGAGACGGCACTTGCTTTTATGTTCTGGATCGATTCCTCACTGGAGATGCATCATCTATGCCAACACATTTCTTCTCTTCCTTTTCACAATTTTTATTTCTTTTCTACACTGCGGTGACAAAAGTCATGATATAGTGATATGCAAATATTCAGATGGTGGTAGCATCGTGTACACAAGGTATAAAACGGGAATTCAGTGGTACAGCTGTCATTTCTACTCAGGTGATCTATCTGAAAGGATTTATGACTTGATTATAGCCGCACTTTAAAACTCTTTACAAAGACTGGACAAAATTTAAAAAAAATTGGTGGCTTTTTATAATATTTTTATTATTATTGGAGTTTGAAATTAGTATCTAATTTTACATTAATCTGGCTTTTAAATTTATTTAACTCAAATGCAAGTCTGAATCGAATTAAAATTGTCTTTGGCTAAATGAGACTTCAATTAAACCACCAAATTAAGTACTTGAAAAATTATGTAAAAATATTTTTAAATATTGAAATCTGGGTGAAATTTGCCAGATATTACTCTCATAATAATTAATAATTGATATTTTTTTAGCAATCCGATGGTTGCGGGCTCGATTGTTGTCACAGTCGCCGATTTAATGGTGGCTTCTTATTATTATTTTTTATTATTGGGTTTCTGAAATTAGTGTTTAATTTTATATTATTCTGGCTTTTAAAATGTCTTAACTGTAATCCAACTGTGAATCTAATTAAAATCATCTTTGGCTAAATGAGTTTTCCATTAAAGCAAGAAAATTACGCGCTTGAAAAATTATCTTAAAATATCTTTAAGTATTGAAATTGGAATGCAATTTTCCGGATATTACCACCATAATAATTAGTAGTTGATATTTTTTACCTAGGCTCCTCTACTGGGATTGTCTGCTGGTGAGTATAATTTTCGCCTAAGAGTTATCGGACTTTGCTTTCTGAAAAGATAAATTTTAGATGGAGGTTCTATTCTGAAGGCAAACCAAAATATTACACTGGTTGGTGCCGTTAATACGCGATGATTCACTAACAGATAACCCCACACGAAGTAAGCCACATTTAACTATCAAATTCAAGAAAAAAATAGCCGAGGGAAAAAGGTATGATTAGTTGTAATAACAAACACAATTAAATTAATTAGTTATTATTAGGGAAAATGAGCACAAATAACAAAATCTCTACATAACATAGTTCAAGTAATATATTTTATGCCCGAACCAGGCAATGGCTGAAAAGGTAGAGCAAGAACAAAAAAGTAGCCATTCCTTGTTCGCCTAAATTACATAGACAATCCAGTTGTAGAGATATTAATTTCATTGTGATTGCAGTGTCTATTGTCAGCGATTAAATCGTCTCATCGCTACTGCGCGAAAACTCACAGTCACGAAACCCGCTAGCGCTTGGGAAAACATTACAGCACTACAGGAAATAAGACATTGAACGCAGAATGGTAGTTGTAACTAATCGGTGTGGATATTCTACTTCGGAAATGATTATGGAATTCATTATTCCGAGATCCTCAGTGTCAAGTGTGTGCTGAGAATACCATATTCCAGGCATTACCTCTCAGTACAGTGGCTGGTGTCTTTAACTTAACGACCGAGAGCAGCGGCGTTTTCGTAGAGTTGCCAGTGCTAACAGACAACGAACACTAACGGAAATAACCGTAGAAAGCGACGTGGAACGTACAATGAGCATATCAGTTTGGACAGTGTCGTGAAGTTTGGCGTTAATGGGTAATGGCAGCAGACAACCGACGCGAGTCACTTTTGTAACACTATGGCATGTCCTGCAGCGCCACTCTCAGAGTAGTGACCATATCGATTGGACTCTAGAGGAATGGAAAATCGAAATCTGGTCAGATCAGTCCTGATTTAAGTTGGTAAGAGATGTTGGTGCGTGGCGCAAACCCCACGGAGCCATGGACACAAGTTCTCAAGAAGGCAATGCCCAAGCTGGTGGTCGTTCCACAATCTTCTAGTCGAGCTGAACCGATTATTGATTGGAAATGGTTATTTTCGGCTACTTAGAGACTTTTCAGCTACGTAGAAACCACATGAACCCATTAATGAACTTCATGTTCCAAAGGACAATGGAAATTTAATGGGTGACAACATGCCATGTCACTGGGCCATGGTTATTCACGATTGGTTTGAAGAATATTCGGGATAATTCGAGCGAATAATCTGGCCTCCCAGATCGTCCGTCATCAACCCCATCCAACATTTATGGGACATAACTGAGAGGTCGGTTCGTGCACTAAATCCAGCATCGTCAGACCTTTGACATTGATGGACGACTATGTACGCAGCATGATTCAATATTTCGGTATAAGACTTCCCAACGACTAGTTAGGTACATGCCACGTTGAGTTGCTGCACTACACCGGTGAAAAGTAGGTATCCCATGAGTTTTGTCACCTTGGTACCTTCTTCCTCATGTTTGGACCCGGTATCATATGGAAAAAATGCATCACCGTGTTCTTGTCAGGAAATAAACAATCACTTATTCGATGACATTATATGTAACAGCACATTACAGTGCATTCTAAAAACATTCAAGTTCAAAACTACCATTTTAACTTGAAGACTTGCTAACACTACGATAAATACCTTTCTTCAATGAAATGTTTAACACTAATAGCAGCGTGCAAAAACTGGAACTATAGATGAACAGGGAGTACGTGATGCAAGGAAGATGCTTTGATCAGGTCAGGAATTTTAGTTATCTACCTGAATCAAAAAAATAAGGTTGGAAGTAGTTTACTTGCCTGTGGAGGTAAGTTAGTTCTATGAACATGATTTGTAACTTCCTGGCAGATTAAAACTGTGTGCCGGACCGAGACTCGAAATCGGGACCTTTGCCTTTCGCGGGCAAGTGCTCTACCAACTGAGCTACCCAAGCACGACTCACGCCCCATCCTCACAGCTTTACTTCTGCCAGTACCTCGTCTCCTACCTTCCAAACTTAACAGAAGCTCTCCTGCGAACCTTGCAGAACTAGCACTCCTGAAAGAAAGGATATTGCGGAGACATGGCGTAGCCACAGCCTGGGGAATGTTTCCAGAATGAGATTTTCACTCTGCAGCGGAGTGTGCGCTGATATGAAACTTCCTGGCAGATTAAAACTGTGTGCCGGACCGAGACTCGAACTCGGGACCTTTGCCTTTCGCGGGCAAGTGCTCTACCGTCTGAGCTAGCCAAGCACGACTCACGGCCCGTCCTCACAGCTTTACTTCTGCCAGTACCTCGTCTCCTACCTTCCAAACTTAACTGTTAAGAAACCGCCTAATCCACGCCACACAACCTCATATGCCCGTGTAGTTGCCTCCTGCATGTAGCAGACGCTTGACCAATTCAGCAGAACGCGAAACCCAACGATCCTTTGGTGCAAGTCAAGGAATCTGCCGCCTACAGAGCCGCCGAACGGTCTGAACGTCTGACTGAGACAATCCACTCAGCCCTGTACCAGAAGTCTGCATTCGGTCCTGTCGACCATACTACAAATGGTCAGCTCTGCATTCATCTTGCAAGCAAGACTGGCAGCCTTTATCACTTTTGTTAGCCATTCGAAACCAGAGAGAATCTCTTCCAACCGAAAGTGACACACATCATTGGTACCGATCTCAGCCACTACCGGCAGTTGGCTGAACTCTGTGCTCTTCATGGCATCCTGAATGACCCATTCCACGTCTGGAATGACTCCATCCAGTGTGCACGTGATGTGGACATTGGCTTTCTTCCCCTTTCTTGGCAGCCATGACCTGGGACTCCCAACTGTCAACATCCCACCCTCTGTGATTGTGCAGATCTCGCAGGCATAGTGATTTCCTCTGAAATAGGACAGGCAATGGCAACTGGCTGAGCGACAGTGTCAGCCACGGAACGCGCCTGGAATCTGTTTGTCACACTAACCAGGGAGGCCTTATGTGCCGCTCTATGGGAAGTATTTCGCCACCTGCTATGACCTGGGGCGACCTCCCACTCAACCACAGGTGAGGCGTCAACCTGAGTGTGAGGAGTACTTGGGCTGGCCACCTACACTTTCACTGGACGCCCGTTGGATCCCCAAAGCCACCCCACAACAGTGGTGCCCATCCACTGCAGGTTGAAGCTGTGTAACCAAAGCCATCACAGCCTGGAGTTGACAATGAAGTGTCACCAATTCGGCTTGCATCCGCACGCATTAATCGCAGTACCTACCTGTACTACAGCCAGTGGAAAACTAAACGTCTCAGATAGCGGACTATTGGAATGTGCTGCGGAACTCTAGACGCTGACGAATATGCAGGAACTATTCGATTAATATGCAGAGATTCAAAAAACTAACTACAGAGGTGAAACTAAATAATTAGCCCCTGATTAGGAACATAAAATATGTCAAAAAATCGGTTTTCTTTCCAACGCAAATAAAAACTCGAGAAATGTGCCAGTTAGATATTAAATTAACATGCAGAAACTCAAGAAACTAAACTATGAAAGCCCACAGATTAAATTATAAAATTCGCTCATCTTTAGTAACCCGTAAAAGTCACAAAATTAGTTGCATCCCTGATGCTGCGTCTGTCTCGACCAGCTGCTGCTGCGTCTCTGAGTTTCTTAGGGTTGTAGAAAAAGCAATTGGAGAGGCTGTTCATTACTTGAACACCAGTTGCGGAATCAGCTGCGGCATAATCCAGTCAGGGCAAAACCACTGACTAGACGTGGGAGTGCTTTGAAAGAGGTGGCAGAAGTAAGAATTGTGTTGTGACTTTGTTTATCTGCATAATTCATCCTGAAGACATCAAAAATCTCCCTGAAAACAACGACTACCGGGTATGGATACACAAAAGATGAGTATTTTATTTTGTACATTGAACTGGTGTTCTCCATGGTATGAACCAACACACAAAGTCTGAGTTTCTAAACTGAGGAAGCGCATGAGCTTCGATTTCTTAAATAGTTTTATTTTGACAGGTGGTAGTGTCCCATTTCAGTATGGAGAGATGGAACACAAAGAGAAAGTAATCGCTCTTCACTCTGCGCTGTTCCTAGATTTTACATAATGTGCTAGTTCGTAACCTCATAGAGAATAGCTTATAGCTCTTTTAAAGGAGGGTTTCCTTGTATGAATTCTACTGGAACAAACTCGGTCATCTGAGGTCAACGGCAATTATATTGAATCAATCGAGAGGTGTCCCCGAAAATTCGGTTAACTAGACACTGCCGTTAATTTTTCTTTATTTAAAAAGTATCGTGTTTGCTTCGCTGGCTGACTGGATGTAGGTATTTGGAAGTTGAAACGATTTCTTTGGCACTATAATCTAAATTACACTTTAAACTTAATTTACTTCTATAATCGATTGATGGAATTGTTTGGAAGATCAGAGAAGGGACAAAACATCAGTGTCAACAGAGATGCATTTCAAGCAACCCACAGTTTCACGATAATAATACTATTTAACATCTTGTTTAGTGTCAAGTCGTCAGCTAATTAGTTTTATTGTGGATCTGGAATGAGAGACTCTAAGATCTTATTGAAAACAAATTGTTGTTTATTTTGTTATATGACGGAAAACTCAGGTTTGATTTCTTCTCTCACTTCATATTCTATCAATAGATCATACTCTATCGCACCTGTATTTCAGACAGAGAAACCTCCAACACTTATAGTAGTAGCAATAATACTAGTGAACAAAAAGACAGTTCAACTTAGTTAAAAATAATAAATTTAGTGTTTCTGAAAGAATTATATTCTGTCTCTGACTAGCACGATGTGGAGAGACTTTTGTCGTGTGCAGGGAGGTAGAAGGTTTTTCAAGTGATGTGCCGCAGAGCGTGAGGCACCACAGAAGAATATAAACTTACTGGGTGCCTGCAGACGATATTTACTTACGTATGCTACTGTAACAGCAAAATTATATGAAATTCTGTGTGTTCAAACAAAAAATATTAAGCTCTGTTCGTACGTTTTTAACTGTTACCAACGAAAAGATTAAGAGGTATGTGTAGCGAACTCCATTATCGACGCTGTTAATTTATTTTCATAGGTCATTTTAGGAAGAGGTGTAAGCAGCTCTTTCATCAGTGAAATTACATCAATTAACCTTATCACTTATGTCAGCTCAGCCTGAATTTTAGTAGCAGTTCTGAACATTTCCCTTATATCCATCAAGGCTTCTTTCATGTACACCTGAGAAGGGAAATTTCGTTCCTGAGGTACACCCTTTTTAGCCACGTAACTGATCCGAAATTTTTCTTTGCGTTCTTCAGTGTATTACTTTGGCCAGCAATATTGCATTGCCTTGTAATTAGGCAACGGTTCCTCCCAGCTGCTTAAAAAGTACAAAATTGGACGTAGCTAATAAAAATAAATCTCAGCGGTGGCGACTAGCCGAGCTACAGGAACACGTAATAAACAAAATATCCTGTCATTGAACGCCAACTATGAAAATATCCTGCCACCGAAGACTATGTGCACACTCAATGCAGGTCGCTGAAATACTGCTCGTTGCTCGAAACACTCTTTACTTCTATCATGTTTACCCACTCAGTCACGACCTCAAAGCCACCTGCAATTATCTGCAGCAATACAGATTATTCTCAGCTTTATAATTAGCATAGACCCAGATACGAGTACAGTGGTGAGCAGTGACGCATTGTTTCTGATTAACTTTCGTTCATATGATCCAAACAATCCTCTGTCTGTAATTACTATCGCCGGCCGCTGTGGCCGTGCGGTTCTGGCGCTGCAGTCCGGAACCGTGGGACTGCTACGGTCGCAGGTTCGACTCCTACCTCGGGGATGGGTGTGTGTGATGTCCTTAGGTCAGTTAGGTTTAAGTAGTTCTAAATTCTAGGGGACTTATGACCTAAGATGTTGAGTCCCATAGTGCTCAGAGCCATTTCTTTGTAATTACTATCACTGTTCTAAATATAACCTCTGTTCACCAGTCAACGTCATTTCCTTTAGTACTGCACAAGTTTTACTTGGCAACCTCAGTTTACCAATCCAGCATGTTACACCCTGTGATTCGACCGCCACCAGCGACACGATCTGTGCTAGGTCAACCATCGTTACCTTCTGCCTCCAACAAAGGATAGCTACTGCTATTTCTAAGGTTTTCTCCGACTGTGACATCGATTTTTCATAACAAACTTTACTAGAATGGTTTTGTTGGCGCCACTTACGGCTAGTACTTACACTATATGATCAAAAGTATCCGGATCCTCCAAAAACATAGGTTTTTCATATTAGGTTCATTGTTCTGCCACCAACTGCCAGGTACTCTATATCAGCGACCTCAATAGTCATTAGACATCGTGAGAGAGCAGATTGGGGAGCTTCGCGGAACTCACAAACTTCGAACGTGGTCAGGTGATTGGGTGTCACATGTGTCATACGTCTGAACGCAAGATTTCAACGGTCCCAAGCATCCCTAAGTCCACTGTTTTCGATGTAATAGTGAAGTGGGAACGTCAAGGGACACGTACAGCACAAAAGCACAGTCTGATGACTGACAGAGACCGCCGACAGTTGAAGAAGGTCGTAATGTGTAATAGGCAGACATCTATCCAGACCATCACACGGGAATTCCAAACAGCATCAGGAACCACTGGTCATATGCTACAAATCACGCCGGTAAATGCGAACGACGCCTCGCTTGGTGTAAGGAGCGTAAACATTGGACGATTGAACAGTGGGAAAACGTTGTGTTGAGTGACGAATCACGGTACACAATGTGGCTATCCGATGGCAGGATGTGAGTATGGCGAATGTCCGGTGAAAATCATCTGCCAACGAGTGTAGAGCCAACAGTAAAATTCGCAGGCTGTGGAGTTATGGTGTGGTCGTGATTTTCATGGAGGGGGATTACACCCCCTTTTTTTTGCGTGGCACTATCACAGCACAGACCTACATTGATGTTTTCAGCACCATCTTGGTTCCCACTGTTGAAGAGCAATTCGGGGACGGCGATTGCATCTTTCAACATGATCGACCATCTGTTCATAATGCACGGCCTGTGGCGGAGTGGTTACACGGCAGTAACATTCCTGTAATGGACCGGCCTGCACAGAGTACTGACCTGAATCCTACAGACACCCCTGGGATGATTTGGAACGCCGACTTCGTGCCAAGCGGCACCGACCGACCGACATCGATACCTGTCCTCAGTGCAGCACTTCGTGAACAATAGGTTGCCATTTCCCAAGAAACCTACCAGCACCTGATTGAACGTATGCCTGCGAGAGTGGAAGGTGTCATCAAATCTAAGGGTGGGCTAATACCATACTGAATTCCAGCATTACATATGGAGGGCCCCACGAACTTGTAAGTTCTTTTCAGCCAGATGTCCGGATATTTTTGATAACATAGTGTATACCCACCACGAGCAACAGTTACTAGAGTTTTAGACTGCTCACATCTGATGCTAACAGTACCTCAACTTCAGGAAAAAGAATGTGTCCATTCTGCATGCTTTAAGAACATGATGTCTACCTTGATGGGAAAGTAAATACTATGCTAAATTTTATTTATTATTATCAAGAAAATAAGGGAGAGAATTATCGTATGTATGGTATACAAGAGTACACCACACAGAGTCATGAAGATGAGTGCAATTTAATAAAATTAAACTGAAATCTAAGATAGACCACGTATATTCTAATAATAACATTTCTCCATCTCGTACTTACATACCTAAATGTCGTATGTCGATTCGGCAACACAATATTACTAAGAAATGGATCAACGGTGAACTGTACAAATCCCTGGTATCCGTAGTCAATTTCAACATATCCGTTCGTTCCGAGTGCTTTGGAACAGATGTCAATAAATTGCAATTTGGTCGTCCATAATATTAAATGGCAGCAATTTAGAGCCACTACGACAGCCACATAACATGACGAATGTGCTTAGGCAGGGACTAGTTCCCAGTATTAGTCATCGAGTGTCCGTTATGGTGAGACATATCCCGTCCAGGGTTGCCATTGTATCATTCGCTTTGTGTGTGAGAAGAAGATCCAGTGAATGTAACCGACCAAGTGCATAACAGGGAATTAAGGCAACGAACTGTAACAGACATGTAAGACGCTGACTAGTACTCGTACAACAAATTTTGTCGCTTCAGTGAATAATTTAATGAAAATGTAACATATCAACATTGACAGAGGCGAGCGATACAATGGTGAAAACCGTAACATCAGATATGTTGGATTATGTTGTACGGAGGAAAGTTCGATGTACAGGATATCTACGGTTAAAGTTCCATTTTCAAAACGCTGTAGAAAAAGAAAGGAAAATCAACGAAAATTTGACCAATAGATGGCGCCGTAAGCGTCACAATACACACACGAACGCACGCGCTGCTCATGACTGTTCCTCAGTTTGCGTCCGAGACGCCCATCATGACAGTCTGCATGAAGTATAGTACGTTGATGGAAAGGCTCTTCTATACGAAGGTGACCGTGTGCAAGTAGCCCTGCAAAAGTTCTGGAAACTCAAGGGTATGAAAAAAGGAATTGATCCAGTACCTGCTAAGGATTCGAGAAGATAATTACAAAATTCGAAACGACAGGTACTTTTGAAGTGCAGTGTGGCAGAGGGAGAAAGGCAGGTGATCCGACGTCTGACGAAGATGTAGCCGCAGCACTGAAGCAGAACTCGAGCAGTGGTATGCAAATATGCAGTGCACAGGGAATCGCCAGAACGTTGACATGCCTGCGAGAACGGTGCACAAAATTTTGCATTGCTATCTGCACATTAGTTTAGATTTACTTTCATTCTAATTGATCCGTAGTGAGGAGGTCCTCCAGGATGTAGAAGATGTCAGAAAAACAACAATGCATGACAAATATTTAGAATGAAATTACAATGAAATGAACACCCTTACCAGCTTACAGGCGTTGACATACGTCAACGGGGACGAATGAAAATGTGTACCCAGACCGGGACTCGTACCCGTGATCTCCTACTTACATGCCACACACTCTACCCATCTGAGCCACCGAGGACACAGACATTGGCGCGGCTGCAGGGATTTATCCCTGGCACGCCTCCCGGGAAACCCACATTCTCAACGTATTGTTCCGCACTACATTCGTAGTGCTCCCGCCCATTATACTCATTACTCGCGGCGCGCTGCCGATTCCCATGACAGTTCGGGCACTGTTTCTGCATTCGCACAGAAGAAGAAGGTGGTCAAGTGGCCGGTGAGTGTTAACTATATGTGTACTAAGATGGTATCTGTATATATATACAACATCAGTTGGTTCTACTGAGAAATTCATCAATGGAGTAGAAGGAGTTGGCCACCTATAAATCCTTTAGGCTTCTCTTAAACTGAATTTCATTGGTTGTTAAGCTTTTTATGGCTGCTGGCAAGTTATTGAAACTGTGTGATCCTGAATAATGCACACCTTTTTGTACAAGACTAAGTGACTTTAAATCCTTCTGTAGAATATTCTTATTTCTAGTATTGATTCCATGAATTGAGCTATTGGTTTGAAAAAGTGATATATTTTTAATGACAAATTTCATTAAAGAATAAATATATTGGGAAGCAGTAGTTAGTATTCCTAGTTCCCTAAACAGGCTTCTGCAGGATCTTCTTGAGTTCACACCACATATAACACGTTTTTGTGCCCGGAAAACTTTAGCTTGGCTTGATAAATTACCCCAAAAAATAATCCCATAAGACACTATGGAATGAAAGTAAGCATACTATGCCAGCTTTTTCATTTTTATATCCCGTATGTCTGACACAATTCGCATTGCAAATAGAAATTTGTTAAGACGCGCCGTTCGGATTGCAGAGCGTTTCTAGGCGCTACAGTCTGGAACCGCGTGACCGCTACGGTCGCAGGTTGGAATCCTGCCTCGGGCATGGATGTGTGTGATGTCCTTAGGCTAGTTAGGTTTAAGTTGTTCTAAGTTCTAGGGTGCTGATGACCACAGCAGTTGAGTCCCATAATGCTCAGAGCCATTTGACCAATTTTTTTTGTTAAGACGCTTCAGCAGTTCTGTGGTGTGCTTTTCCCAGTTGAATTTATTATCAAGCTGTAATCCCAAGAATTTAACACTGTCCACTTCTTCCATCTGCTTGTCATCATATGTTAGGCACAAGTTTACGCATGTTCAGGTGAAGCTTCCTGCTGACATTCCAGCAACACAGACGTTCACTGTGAAATTTCTTGTTCGCATGGAAAACAATGAATGGTCATGGAAAATTCTGTGCACAGACGAAGCCCATTTCCATCTTCTAGGATATATCAATAGCCACGCACAGGAAACGGTACCACTTCATTCTATAAGGGTCACTATGTGGTGCCCCGTTGACGGCGTCGTTTATCGTAGGAACGTAATTTTTGGAGTCCTGCACGCCCTGTTAACTTTACCGCCGTTGGTAAACGCTATAAGAGTCGTTTAGGCACCAACGTCATTCCAGCACTTCAACAGTGTGGAGGTGAGATGTGGCTCTACTCCACAGAGCGCACATCCAGCGAAGCAGCTGCGGAAGTGCTAGAACTGTCAGCCGTCACTTCCCTGCATCCAGGCCGTCCAGATTACTTCATCTTAATCGTCTGACTTCTGACTGTGGGGTTATCTGAAATTTTTGTTCAATGCGCCAGTCACGAACGTAGCCGAATTGATGGCACGCATTGCACAAAAAAAAGTTCTAATTTGTGGGAAATCTTATGGAACTGAACTGCTAAGGTCATCAGTACCTAAGCTTACACACTGCTTAACCTAAATTATCCTAAGGACAAACACACACACCCATGTCCGAGGGAGGACTCGAACCTCCGCCGGGACCAGCCGCACAGTCCATGACTGCAGCGCCTTGGACCGCTCGTTTAATGCCGCGCGGCCGGATTGCGCAACTTGTACCCCGAGACACTCCGATTTGTTTTCGAACATGCTATTTTTCGATTTGAACTTGTGTCAGAAAACGGTGTACAGCATCTACAATATGATTGGCGCCAGTCTCACGAGAATTAAAATCCAATGTAATTTTGCTTTTTATGAGATTTCCGGCCACGAGACATTTGGTTTTTCAGGCTGTTTTTCGCCTGAGGGCAGTTAAAAACAAATTTCTCTTATCCGGCGTGGTACGAGTTTTCCCCGGTGGTTAGTCTTACCCAACTAACAGTGTCATTACCGTTAACCGCCGAAGCTGTGTAGTCATGAACTTTGAACGGATGGTGTAATGTGCAACTTAAATCATAGCTGTCGTATTGAGATTCATCTGTCACGTGCAGTCGACGTCATTTGAGATATCTATTGGTAAAATTTTGGGTAATTTTTTTCCCTTGACATTTCCACCAGTGTCAATAATATGCTGTTCAAATTTGACGTCGTTCTGAGCAGTGCTTCTCTTTCTACATCGTCTTGAAGCTGTAACTTTATTTATAGACTCTCTGTATTTTGCAACATTGTGTTTCTAATTGATTTTTTGCAACAATAACTTTGTTAATTTTTTACAGTTTACAGGTATTCTGCATATTAAATTTTTTCAGAACAAGTACTGTCATTTTATGTTTATCAAGGCAACTCAAATATTTTTTTTCGCAGTTTATTTTTATCTCGGTAGTGATGATAATGAAAGTAAAGAAACAAAATTTCGGTAAAATGAAATACCGGTTCTAGTTCTACTGTTCTCATATTCTCTTGTCAGCAATACACTTACTCATTTTTATCTCATTCTAAACACGTCACAATTTGAATGGAGTGGGAATTGTAAACAAGTTTCCTGTACACTGTGTTCTTTAGGCTAGAAGTCATATCCAAGGGCAAGACGATTGATTTTTGTTCCATTAGAAGTTCTCTGTAGATGTACGAATGCGAAAGCTGTCTTTGTAACTGCTACAGAAACTGGCGCCTGTCCTGATTTGAAGACAGACTTTGATACAACCATTTAATCATTGCAGCGATACCAGTAATTTCCACCGTATTGTATAACGCTGCAAGCATTTCACACTATAAGTGCCCACAATTTGATGCATGGTGTCCATACCCTCCTTGTGTTCAGTGTAATGCTGTGGAGACAAGTATAACTACTGACGGTGTATATGACACTAACGATAAGGAATCCGATAATCCAAAACAACGTGGCAGCATCGTCTTAGGAATTTCTGTCTCATTTTCCTTAGCCCATTACTGGCCAAAACTCTATCGGATCATTTTTTGCAAACTTTTATACATAAATACGTTACATTGAGTGATTAACTGAATAAAAGGTTGTTTTGAAAATTTTCTGTTTATTAGAACAAAAACTACAGACCATCCCATTTTTGGGACATTGGCCAAATGCGCTATCCAAATTCACAATCTTATCCTCCATGCCTAATATTGTAAGAAACAACACAAACAATAAACAAAGAATGTTTTATGTTATTGAATGTCTATTCAGTATGAAATGAAGCAAAACACTTGTCGTGTACACCAACATTGCACCTATCACAAATTTTTGTCTTTTTTTTCTTGCAGTAAGCACATCTCTTCTGTGTTTTACTCTCTTCTGTGTCTTACTTGACACAGTGAAACGATTTCCTGGATCTAGTCGTAAATCGGTGCTCACCCATCCTCCCATCAATTTGCTTCCTTGTGGTCCTCTGCGTTTTGGTACTGATCCTGTTTTCTGTGATAGGTAAAACATCACTGTTCTCTGCCGGACCTCCAAAAGTGAGCGCTTCTCTCTAAAGTACCGGCTACATTTTCTACAACAGACTCATTGTTCAATACATTTTTGTCAATGTCTTCTTCATCTGTTATTACATCTGCATCGTGTGGAATAATAGTCAATTCTACGTCATCATCTTCATCGTCACTCTCTTGATGGTTCGCTAGTTCTGCTAGAATTTCTTCAAGTGTAAATCCACGCGACATGTTTTTATCCTGCTGCAATCTTAAAATTCGAGTAGAACACGAAAAAAAGCAGATATAAAGAACGTAAAATGCAATACTTCTCTGTATAATACGTGTATACAAGAACAGGGCACATTAACAATAAATGATAGTGTAACATGCTATTGTTTCATTATTGGGACGCATAAAATATATCGATATTGTACTTACTTGAAAAAACCTGCAGTATACTTAATCTTACATGGACATCCATATGTTCATAACAAACACGCCCAGACAACTAAATCACAGCTCATTGTCGTCCAGGAACTACCAGCAGACATACAGTGCTGCCAAGTGCGGGAACAAAAAATCGGCAAGTTTATAAATTTCCTGACGTGAAGTACTTAGAAAAAAGTTATTTATTTTACATTTACAGGCATTATAGCAGTTAGCTGAACCTACAGGTGCAACAATAAAGGCTAAAAGCTCCATTGCTTACGTAGCAATAAGTATAATATACGCGTCCCAAAAAAGGGGCAATGGCCAGTAATGGGTTAAGAGCTCCAACCTAGGTGGTTTTTACTGCCAGCAATAGCCCTATTAATGGTATGCTACAGGAAAAATTGTTGTATGCAATATAATGGCCTATACTGAATCATTTTGTAGTTACTTTTTTATGATTCTGGAACACTAATTTATTTCTCTTGTTGGTCTGGACGTTTTCCGTAGTAATTCTGTTAATTCCGTGTGAATGTGTGTCTAGGGTCTCATGCCCACAATACATTACCTTGTACACCGGATTCTGTTCCATGTATTGCCGAAATTTACATCTTCCTCTGAATGTATCAAGCAGTTAAGTCAAAGCCAGAACGGTATACGACAGAAAGACGTGAAATAAACATTTCCAAATTATCTCTGAGTGTAACTAATTTATTATCAGTCCTACGACTTGTCCTTATTCACTTATTACAAATCTAAGGAAACGTATCACAGCTTGCAATAATTTTAGGCACACTGTGGAACTGAAAATATTCTTACCATGTTCCTCTTTCCATAGCTCACTGAACTCCTCCCGCCCAGATCGCTAATCTCCATAAGATGTAACCAAACGAGTGTAGGCCTCTAATTTTTCTCCTCGCAGTTCCACTCTTAAGGTGTACTAAACTGTCCATTAACATTAATGCGACCACTGTCAGAAGCTTGAACCGCTGCAGAAAGAGAGTAGGTGGGGATATGGAAGATACTGACAGGGTTGTGAGGCCGTGGTGACTCCATTGCCCTGGCCAGCTGCGCTAGGTTTCGCGGATTAGCGTTCACGGCGTGAACAGCTCGATCAAGGTGATCATATAGGTTCTTCATCGGGTTTTAATCCCGGGAGTTGGGCTGATGGAGGAAGACGGTAAACTCATCCTGGTGATCTTCGAATCACCAACATACACTGCCAGCTGTGTCACACGATGCATTGTCTTGCTGGTAGATAGAACAGTTCTGCGGAGAAAGAATCGGCATAAAGGAGTGCATATGGTCCCCAAGAATAGATGTGAGCTGTGGCGGCTTCTGTGCAGACACTCGCGATCCTACTGAAGCCACTTGAGCCCGCGTTCCATTTGCCGTTTAAGTATTGTTGTGTATGTCAATTACTATCAAACTTGTTTTCTGTTTGACATATGTTGACAGCTTTGTATAGGCAGCTGTTGATACTTTGCTGTGCTGCAGGTCCGAGGCAGGAACGCGTTTTCCTTCCACTTCGGCGGCTTTCCGGTCATCGTACGAGGCCTAGGTTATGATGGGTCACACGCGATTCTGCAGTTCTCCCGTTCCAGCCGCAAATTGATTAGTTTACTGTTATTTTTTGATATCGTGCCGCGACAGATTAGGAAGTTATATTCTCACTGTTTCTATTATCGTAAGATCCTCATGGACGTGTGATGAAAGCCTTTGGGCAAACTGAGCTCTGAGTTCCTTGATTGATTTAAAAAATGGGGTTTTATTCTCATTACAATTTTAACAGTGATTTAACGCCCTGGTAGTTTATTTATGTACTTAAACTGATTAATGTGTAACGAACTTCGGGCCAATCTGTGAAGTACTACTGATTGCATCGGTTTCTATAAGTGGGTAGCGTCTG